>NC_140167.1:110525227-110547727 GCF_963971535.1 Notolepis coatsorum | reverse complement strand
ACTGTACATTGGATTATTGACAAGACCATACTTGGTAATTTACTGTACATTGGAGGGGGTTGTGTTCGGACATTTACAGGGGCCAGTTTCGAGTTGCAGTCTCCCTTAGGTGTTTTTTGAGAGTGTTTTTGAAAGTGGGTAGTGATTCACATTCCTTTACAGCTTTGGGTAGGGCGTTCCACATTGATGTGGCATAATTGCGAAACGTGTTTAGTCCCTTGTTTGAGCCGAATCTGGGTTTAACATGATTTGTGGAGCTCCCTCTGGTGTTGTGATCGTGGTATTCACTGACCTTTGGGAAGTATTTAGTCATGTACATGGGTACCTTGGTCGTGTAGTGTATCTTGTAGACCAGGCCCATTGCAAGTTGCTGTACTCTGTCGTCTACTCTAAGCCATCCTAGGTTGTCAAAGTGGGCAGGGGTGAGGTGGGTTCTAGGAGTAAGGTCAAGCAGTAGTCTGACCAGTTTGTTTTGAGATGTTTGTAATTTTGTTTTTAGCGCCTTTGAGGTGCTTTGGTACCATGAGGTGCAAGCATAGTCGTAGTACCCTTGAATGAGTGCTCCTGCTAGAGTCTTCAGGGTATTCTTGTTTACCAGTGAGGAGATCCGGTACAAGAAACGAGTTCGTTGGTTGACTTTTTTTATTACATTGGATGCCATTTTGTCACAGGAAAGATTTGCCTCTAGGATGGAACCCAGGTAGGTAATATCTTCTTTCCTTGTGACAATATTGTCACCCACTGTAACTGAGAAGCCGTCGGTCTTGCTGAGTTTGTTATTTGAACCGAAGAGAATGGACTCTGTTTTGCCCATGTGTAATGATAGTTTGTTATCAGCGAGCCATATGCAGATTTTGCTTAGTTCTGAGCTGAGGGTTTTTTCAACCTGTAATTTGTTCTTGTCAGAGACCAGCAGGGCTGAGTCGTCCGCAAACAGGAACAAGTTGCAGTCACAAGCTGACGACATGTCATTTGCATAAATTAGGAACAGTAGCGGACCTAGTATGCTTCCTTGTGGAACACCACAGTTTACTGTGAGGGGGGGGGATAGGGTACCGTTTACCTCCACCATCTGCTCTCTTCCCTCCAGGTAGGATTGCATCCAGCTCACTGATAGACTATCAAAACCAATTGCTTTTAGCTTGTCAATCAGAATGGTGTGATTGACAGTGTCGAAGGCCTTTTGTAGGTCCAGCATGACCATGCCGCAGTATTTGCCCGCGTCCACCTCTTGTTTGATGTGGTCGTTTAAATAGAGAAGGCATGTGTCAGTGGAGTGGGATGTTCTGAAGCCAGATTGGAATTCGTAGATTAGATTTTTTTCCGCAAGGTATTTTTCGACCTGTTCGTATACAATTTTTTCCATAACTTTCGAGATGGAGGTAAGGATAGAAACAGGGCGGTAGTTGCCTGGGTCTAATTTACTGCCTTTTTTGTGCAGAGGGGTCACTCTCGCAATTTTGAAGTCCTTGGGGACGTGTCCCTGTTTTATAGAGAGGTTTATTATGTGTGTGATGACTGGGGTGATGGCGGCTGCTGAGTCTCTGAGGAATTTGGAGGGGATGTTGTCATGGCCAGTGGCCTTGTTAGGTTGGAGGGCGCTCAGTTTTTTGAGTACCTCATCTGTTGTTACCATTTCCAGTTTGAAGTCGTCTTTGTGGACCCCTAGGTTTTTGTAGTAAGCTACTATGTGTTCTACCCCATAATGCCCTGAGTGGGAGGGTAGTTTGTTTACCAGTGTTGTGGCTATGTTTGTGAAGAAACTATTTAAGTAATTGGCTACATCCAGCTTTTCTGTGATGAGCGTGTTGTCCGTCTTTATGTTTATGTTTGAGAATCTGGTTTTAAGTTTTTTACTGCAGCCTAGTTGGTTATTGAGTAATTTCCAAAGTTCACGTACCAAGTTCATGTACCAAGAAGAAAGAAAGAGAGAAGGTGAGAGAGAGGTGAGGGAAGGCAGAAAGAGTGAGAGAGAGGTGGTGGGGGAAGACACAGTACAGAGAGAGGGATGGAGAGAGAGAGCAAGATTCACATATAGTTTTAGAAACAAGTGCCTTCCCTGTCGTGTCAATACAGCATGTTTGAATGGGACTGACAGAGGGAGAGGAAGAAAGAGAACGGGGGAGAGAGAGACATATGAGTATAATATAGATAGATTACAGACGGATGGAGACAGATGGAGGGATATACAGATAGATCAAGGTAGAGAGGGATAGATGTAGAGGAATGGAGATGGATAGATAGATAGATAGATAGATAGATAGATAGATATATAGATAGATAGATAGATAGATAGATAGATAGATAGATAGATAGATAGATAGATAGATAGATAGATAGATAGATAGATAGATAGATAGATAGATAGATAGATAGATAGATAGATATATAGATAGATAGATAGATAGATAGATAGATAGATAGATAGATAGATAGATAGATAGTTCAAGTTCAAGTTCAAGTTCAAGTTCCTTTTATTGCCACACGGCCAGGCCGGTGGAATTCATGCACAGTGCAGGTGGTAGCTGCGACAATACCCACAGAACAGACACAACGGAACAGTAGAGTACAGAAAACACCACCTAAAAAATATACACGACAGAACAGTACAGTACAGTACAAAAGAAAACATCAGGTGCAACGTAACAAAAAGCCAGAGAACATAACAAGCATGGGGTGAATATTAGGAGGAGTTGAGCAGTTGTATGGCCTTGGGGAAGAAACTGTGGTTGAACCTCACAGTTGGACTGCCCAGTGACCTGAACCTCCTACCAGAGGGGAGGCGTTGAAAAAGGTGGTGAGCTGGGTGCAGAGGGTCACTGATGATTTTGTTTGCGCGTGTGATGGTATGGTGTTTGTGTATGGAGTCCAGAGTGGGGAGTTTGCAGTTGATAATTTTGGATGCCCTTTTTATGACCCTATCCAGTCTATGTAGTGTGTGTTTGGGTGTGTTGCCGTACCATACAGTGATGGATAAAGACAGAATGTTTTGTATTATGGCTGTGTAGAATTGGACCATTCAATTCTTCCTGACCTTGTATTTCCTGAGTTGTCTGAGGTGAAATAGTCTCTGATTAGCTGTTTTGAGTAGATGAGTGGTGTGATGGTCCCAGCTCAGTTTATTGTTGATGTGTGTCCCTAGGAATTTGAATGTGCACTGTGGCAGAAATGGGTTGGTTGTTGATGAGCATGGGTGTTTTAGTGGGTAGTGTTTTAGTAGTATGTTTTTCCTGAAGTCAATGATTAGTTCAACTGTCTTGCTTTCATTAAGTATAAGATTATGTTCTCTGCACCACGTTAATGTCTGCTCCACCTCTGACCGGTAGTCATCCTCCTTGTTGTTGGAGATCAGCGCTATGATGGTAGTGTCGTCCGCATATTTCAGCGTCTTGACTGAGGGGGATGCTGATCGGAGGTTGTTGGTGTAAAGGGAGAAAAGCCATGGGGATAGAACACACCCCTGTGGTACCCCGATGTTGGTGGTCAGAGGGAGATATGTGAGGTTGTTGTAGCGGACTACTTGGTTGCGCCCCTTCAGTGTATCCAGCAGCCAGAAACAGAGGGGGGGGCAATGTTCATGTTGGCCAGGGTTTGGAACAGTATGAGTGGGTTGATGGTGTTGCAGGCGCTGCTAAAGTCGATGAAAAGTATCCGTGCGTAACTGTTTTTGGTCTCCAAATGCTGGAGGGTGTAGTGCAGTGCCAGGTTGACTGCATCGTCAGTAGACCGGTTTGAGCGATAGGCGAATTGTAGCGGGTCCATCAGGGGGGATGTGAGTGTTTTGAGAAATTACAGAACTATACGTTCCAGCACCTTCATGGCTACTGCTGTCAAGGCCACAGGTCTGTAGTCATTAAGGCTATATGTTTTGCCAGGGCGGCTACGTGGCGTAGTGGGCAAGGCGCTCGCCACGAATGCTGGAGACGCTGGGCTCGCCTGTTCGAGCCCAGCGCTCCACATTGCTTTCAGTTTAGCTGGTCGTTCATACTAATACACATTGGCCGTATTAGGGGGTGGGAAACTGATGGGTGGGGATCGGGCGTTGTGGACAGCGACTCCTACAGGTTGGTTGGTGCGCCTGCGCAGTAGAATCAGGAAGTGTCGGGGGCAGCGTGAGCCTCCCACGCGTTACTCCTCGCCACTGAGAGATCGAGCTGCGCAGGTGAAAAGATGCGACTGCTGTTACCTCAAGTACCGGAGGGGACTTGTGCTATGTATGACTTAGTCCACATTGCAGCCGGCTTGTGGGAGGCAAGAAACAGCGTTCGTGACAGGGGAGGGTTGAATTGGATGATAAGAAATTGGGATGGGAGAAAAAATATAGAAAATGGGAGAAAAAGTGGATACAAAAAAAAATGCTATATGTTTTGCCTTTCTTGGGTATGGGGATGATGATGGATTTTTTGAAGAGGGCTGGGATCTGCATTTGCTGGAGTGAGGTGGTGAAGATGCCCGTGTAGACTGGTGATAGATAGATAGATAGATAGATAGATAGATAGATAGATAGATAGATAGATAGATAGATAGATAGATAGATAGATAGATAGATAGATAGATAGATAGATAGATAGATAGATAGATAGATAGGATAGATAGGATAGATAGATAGATAGATAGATAGATAGATAGATAGATAGATAGATAGATAGATAGATAGATAGATAGATAGATAGATAGATAGATAGATAGATAGATAGATAGATAGATAGATAGATAGATAGATAGATAGTTCAAGTTCAAGTTCAAGTTCCTTTTATTGCCACACGGCCAGGCCGGTGGAATTCATGCACAGTGCAGGTGGTAGCTGCGACAATACCCACAGAACAGACACAACGGAACAGTAGAGTACAGAAAACACCACCTAAAAAATATACACGACAGAACAGTACAGTACAGTACAAAAGAAAACATCAGGTGCAACGTAACAAAAAGCCAGAGAACATAACAAGCATGGGGTGAATATTAGGAGGAGTTGAGCAGTTGTATGGCCTTGGGGAAGAAACTGTGGTTGAACCTCACAGTTGGACTGCCCAGTGACCTGAACCTCCTACCAGAGGGGAGGCGTTGAAAAAGGTGGTGAGCTGGGTGCAGAGGGTCACTGATGATTTTGTTTGCGCGTGTGATGGTATAGATAGATAGATAGATATGTGGACTAGACAGACAGACAGAGCTTGCATTGCTTTGCTTTGTTCCATCCACACACTCAAGAGAAGGACATCCTCATTACTTATGTATTAGCGAGTGGGGATCTCATTTGGTGTGTGTGTGTGTGTGTGTGTGTGTGTGTGTGTGTGTGTGTGTGTGTGTGTGTGTGTGTGTGTGTGTGTGTGTGTGTGTGTGTGTGTGTGTGTGTGTGTGTGAGAGATAGATAGATATATATATAAATTAGAAATATAGAGATAGGGAGAGAGCGAGTGAGATATATATATATATATATATATATATATATATATATATATTAGGGATGCTCGATATTGGCTTTTTTACCGATACCGATATTCCGATATTGTCCAACTCTTAATTTCGATACCGATACCGATAACGATATCAACCGATACCGATATATGCAGGGTTTCCCCCCAAAAAAACGGAATAATTTCAGGTAACTAATAATTTCACTGGATGCATTCAAAAGGCTTTCTAAATGTAAGCATTATCTGTGCAAAATATGATAATTAAAAAAGTAAAAATTAACATTACATATCTCTTGTTGTTGAATTAAACCAAAATGCATACTTTTGACAATAAATAAAATAAGAATTGGTTCTTACTTGCTTGCCTGGGTAAATAAAGGTTAAAAAAAAAAAAAAAAAAAAAAAAAAATTTACCGATACCGATATTTTCCGATATCACATTTTACTGCCGATATCGGCCGATAATATCGGTCGGCCGATAATATCGGACATCCCTAATATATATATATATATATATATATATATATATATATATAGAGAGAGAGAGAGAGAGAGAGAGAGAGAGAGAGATAGAGAGAGAGAGAGAGAGAGAGAGAGAGAGAGAGGAGAGATAGAGAGAGAATGACCACAGAGGGCAGACTGACAGGATACAGTATTCATGAAGACTATGTGCAACATGTAGCTAATGAGTGTGCGTTTGTTTACTCTGAGAGATGAGCAGTTTGCAACGCTAATGAATAGCTAGATACTGTGTGTGTGTGTGTGTGTGTGTGTGTGTGTGTGTGTGTGTGTGTGTGTGTGTGTGTGTGTGTGTGTGTGTGTGTGTGTGTGTGTGTGTGTGTGTGTGTGTGTGTGTGTGTGTGTGTGTGTGTGTGTGTGTGTGTGTGTGTGCGTGTGTGTGTGTGTGTGTGCCTGGAGGGTAGGTGTCAGTAGCAGTAGCCTGGTCCTCTGCTCCGCTCTCCTCAGGAATAAAAGACTGCATGAAACTGTAATAGACATCTGTCACCTGAGCTCTGATACAAGATGACTGCAACCGTTACATACTGAGAGACATAGAGACAGAGAGCGGGATACAGGGGGAGAGAGAGAGAGATAATAGAGATAATGAGGGAGGGGGAAGAGGGAGGAAGACAGAGAGAGAGAGGGGGGGGGTTGAGACACACAGAGAGAGAGAGAGAGAGAGAGAGAGAGAGAGAGAGAGAGAGAGAGAGAGAGAGAGAGAGAGAGAGAGAGAGAGAGAGAGAGAGAGAGAGAGAGACAGACAGAGATGGGCAGAGGGAGAAAGGGCAAGAGGAGAGAGAGATGGGAAGAGAGAGATGGGAAGAGAGATAGAAATAGACAGAGAGAGATGGAGGGAAAGAGGGGAGAGAGAGAGGGATGTACTTGGATCAGCGTGTGTGTGTGTGTGTGTGTGTGTGTGTGTGTGTGTGTGTGTGTGTGTGTGTGTGTGTGTGTGTGTGTGTGTGCTGAGTCTGCTCATCTAAGTAGGCTAAAAGAACAACAGAATAGCACATAAACACACATACACACACTCACACACTCACAATCACACACACAAACACACGTACATGCATACGCTCAGGGCGTATGCCATGGGGTACCGTGGGCTCAAGCACTATACCCACACCCTTTTGTTAAGCGTATTAGGGACAGAACAGGGGTTTGTCCCAGATTTGTATACACTCTTAATCAAATCCACATATAAAAATGTATCATACAGTGTGGCGAGGGGACATCCCGGAATTAGACATTTTCAAAGTCTGGTCTAAATGATCTAATCTAATCTTAGAAATTAAGTAAAGTGAATAGTACTGGGTGTTAAGCATAACAGTATCTAAGTTAATTTACTTCTGACCATTATAGTGAGAGTTAGTTAGTTAGTTAAGTATTTTCCTATGACCTGAAACGTATAAGTTGTTCTCAGTGTTCATTTAAGGCTATGAAGCACGATAGCTAATTAGCCAACAGCTGCAAAAACGAATGATGTCATAAGACATTGATATCAGGAGCTATCTGTAGCTACTGCTAGCCGGCTAGATAACGTTAGACAAAGCCTCATGTATTAAACTAAAGTGAATAGTTGACTGGGTCATTTTGTTTAAACAGTAACGTTAGCTAGGTAGCTAACGTTAGCTCACGGAACGATAGCTAGTTAGCCAACACTAGCCAACTACTGCGAAAACAATTGCCAAAATGATGATATCAGACGTTGATATCAGGAGCTATCAGTAGCTAGCCAGCTAGATAACGTTAGTCAATGCCTCATGTATTAAACTAAAGTGAATAGTTGACTGTCATTTTGTTTAAACAGTAACATTAGCTAGGTAGCTAACGTTAGCTCACGGAGGTCTCATGCACTCGACTATGCCGGAGCATTTGTTGACATGACAGGTCTGGGAGGGGGAGGGGGGAGGGGCAAGGCGTGCAGCAGCTGCCACTGTGTGCGAGAGAGAAGACACTGACAGTGAGTGAGAACTCCGCTGAGAATTGGATCATGATTTTCGTGCGTGTCATCGATCGGTTTTCACGATCTGCGAAAATAAAGCATTATCGGAATTCACCGATCTCATATTTATACTGAATATCGGCCGATACCGATCGCTGGCCGATTGATCGGGGCATCCCTAACAGGGCTGTACACTGCAACGAGATGATCGCAAATTGCCCCTTAATTTGGCCCGTGCGAGTGGTAAATAATATTTGTGGGCAACCTTGCGAGTAGTGATTTCAACCCTTCATTCGTATTTCACTCCTAAATTATATAAAACCGATCGAAAAACATGATCCAATTCTTAGCGGAGATCTCACTCGCTGTCGCTGACTTCTCTCTCAAGCACACAGAGCTGCAGCAGCGCACGGCCCCTCCCGGTGTAAACAAGAGGCTCCTATTGCCTCCGGCAGTCTGCTATAGTCTGGTGTATGCGACCGTGAGCTAACGTTAGCTACCTAGCTATCGTTACTGTTTAAACAGAATGACCCAGTCAACTATTCACTTTTAGTTTAATACATGAGGCATTGTCTAACGGTATCTAGCCGGCTAGCTACTGATAGCTCCTGATATCAACAAATGCTCCAGCAATAGTCTAGTAGTAGTGGGGATCATCCCTATGTTCCCCGGGTCCTATGTTCCCCGGGTTCTATGTTCCCCGCTTTGATTGATTAATAGATTGAAAATTGTATTAATTTTTATTATTTTATTAATTATTAATGTCCGCCTTGTTTTGAACGGTTAAGCTTAGGCCCTCTTTCGAACTTGTTACGGTTAGAGTTTGGAATCAGGGCTGGTGGTCTAAAATGTTCAATCAATCAATCAATCAAAGCGGGGAACATAGAACCCGGGGAACATAGGACCCGGGGAACATAGACATGCTCCCTAGTAGTGCATGATACCTCTGTTAGCTCGTTAGCTCACGTTAGCTCACTGTTCAAAGCGAAATATCCCATTAAACTAAATAGTTCACTGAGGCGCGTTGTCTTAACGTTATCTAGCCGGCTAGCAGTAGCTACAGATAGCACCTGATACCAATGTCTTATAACATTGATTCGATGCGTATTCGAGCCCCTGGCTTGTATCGCAGTCACGAAAGGGGCTAGCTGAGGGAGTAGGGTATATCTGCAGAGCCGCAGATGCTGAGGGCATGCTGAATGTGATTTGACCAAAGCAGAGTATACACACAGACAGTGGAGATAGCGAGCATTTTGACATACCAAATACCGTAGTAGGCCTCTCAATTCTTATAAAAAAAAGTCCCGGATATACATAAAACATTAATTGGTATAGATCTCTATAAATGGCCCAACACATTGATCACTTTAGGCACACCCTGAAACCAGTAACATCACAAATATGAAGCAGGTAATTACCCATAAAAATAATAAACCTTTCATGGGGTTATTTACAATAATAATAATTCATTTAATTTATAAAGCACTTTTCATTGTGAAACAAAGGTATGCAGAGTTTCTTGTCCTCCTGATTAACACATTGACTCATCCAGGCTCATATGAAACGCCCATAGACAGTAAAAAAAATGTATTATCCACTCGCCCACAATGATACTGCAGTGGAGCGATGGCGTCCCTAAGAGGATCTGGCCGGTATTGCATGTCGCCGATTTCAAGGAGGCGGGTAAATCTGCAGAGTCGATCGGGGATCTTGATCCGTTTATTAATATGGAATAAAACAATAACAACTTGCCACGAGTTAACTCGTGGCTCTGGTCCTCAACGCATGGCACCGAAACCCAAGTTAACTCGTGGTTGGGCGGCAAAGTGTTAATGCAATGGTGTGTGTGTGTGTGTGTTGTGGTGATCTCATTCAAGCAGCACTACACAAGCGCGCGCACACCCACACAGTTTGTTGTTTTTGTTCTATTAGTGATTTATACACTTTCTCAGTTGGTTCATTATAAAAGATACAAACCTGAAAACAAACGCACTTAAATGTTAAATAAAAGGACCACAGTAATGAGGCAGGAGGAACATATTTCTTTGCACTATAATGGTAAAATTGTTATTAAAAAATTTGCTGCAAGAAAAAATTCTGTGCCCCTAAATTTCTTATTTAGGGGCAAGTGTGCCCCTAGTGAAAAAGCTTAGTGTACAGCCCTGCCTAATGGAAATCGCTACTGCACGGGTGATTGGGGTTGGACAGACCAGCATTGAACTTTGGGTCTCAGCAGCCGAGAAAGTAAAGGCCACAATCTAGCGGCGGAGTGGGGTCGGGGTGTTGGTCCTGGGGGGTCCGGGGGTCCTGGGGTGGGAGTGGGAGAGGAAATGTCCTTTGTGGTGTCTATTGTGGTGTCTGTAATAGTATAAGTAGATTTTTTATGTTTTTATGTTCTGTATTTTATTTTATTTTAATATTTTGCTAATGTCATTATTGTTATTATTATTGTGGTATTGTGAGGTCTTGTTATTATTATTATTACTGTATTGTGTTTGTCTTGTTTTGTGTATAAAAAGAAATACAAATATTTGATACAAAAAAAATAAACATACACACACCAGGGCTCGACTAACCGACTTCGTTTTCCCGTGATAACGAGATAATTATCACGTTATCACGAGAAAACAAATTTTATCGGATTAATTAATTTCAGGGGGGTACATGACATACAGGTATACACAGTACTGTTACATTTGCGACATACAAGATATGCAAATATAGAGTACTGTTAAACAGAGATCCTAACAGAAAATATACATATGATGGGGAGGTACAATAGGAGGGGGTGGGAGGGGTTTGGACATACGGGGGCCAGTTTCGCGTTGCTGTCACGATCGGGGCTCGGGCCTTCCTCTGCCGTCATCCGGACGTGCCCATACATGGGCTTCCTGCTGGACCGTTCCCGCCCTGCCATATGAGGATCAATCAGCGCGGCTGCAAGGGATTCCCTCATCAGGCGGTCCCTATATCACCTGGCAGATCCTGTCATCCGGCGTCGCAGTGTTAAACTGCCTACCTAGGTACGACGATTCCACCTGTTGTATCTACTCCTGTTGTATCCCTTCTCTAACCTCCTGTCTCTTGTGCCCCAGGACCCCCGCTCCAGCGCCCTTCCTGCCTGGACGTCTCGAGCCTAACAAGGAGCCCCCCTGCTCTCTCTCTCAACGCAAGACCTGTTCTCTCTGCCTACAGCTGCACTGGAAGTGCACCTGTTCTCATTCCCCCCAAGAACATTATAACCCCTGTCTATCGCACATTCCTGTTATAACTCTGCCTGTTTGGGGAAGAACAATTAAAGAACCCTAAACCGCTCCATTCTCTCTCCTCCTGTTGTTCGCATTGGGCTCCGCAAAAACCCCTATCCTCACAGAACACCGCGACCATGACGTCGGACTCAGCGACACAGGACGCCGGGGAATGGAGCAGAAACATCCAGGCCGCCGTCAACGGACACGCCATTCTGGTAAATCAACACTCACAACTACTGGACGAAGCCATTTCCCAGCTCTGCGCTCTCGCGCTCAGCTCCGCGGAGCGAGACAAACAATTTGAGCGCTTCAATGCCTATGTAACATCCCAGCTAGTCGTTCCACCTGTTTCTCCACCCGTGGTGTCTCCACCTGTTGTATCCCAGTACAGGGAGCCCCACGTACCCGCGCCAGAGCGTTACGACGGAAACTTTTCCAAGTGTCGTGCCTTTCTCTTCCAATGCTCTTTAGTATTCGGGCAACAACCACTAACCTACCAGAGCGACAAATCCAAAGTCTCCTATCTGTCTGGTTTGCTCACGGGTCCCGCGCTAGAATGGGCAACCGCCCTCCACTTCAGTAGTTCTCCCCTCTGCGATTCGTACTCCGAGTACATCGGCGACATGCGAAAAGTTTTCGACCATCCCCCCGGTGGTTCGGATAGTACAGCCGCCTTATTCACCATCCGCCAAGGACATCGCAGCGTGAGCGAGTATGCTATTGAATTTCGAATCCTGGCAGCTGGTTCCCAGTGGAACAACGAGCCATTACGAGGGGCTTTCCGCCAGGGCCTCAGCGACGTCCTAAAAGATGAATTGGCGTCTAAGGAGAAGCCAACTTCCCTTGATAATTTGATTAACTTAGCCAGAGATTTGGACACGCGTCTTCGGGAACGCCGCCGTGAAAAAGCCAGCGCCATGCCTTGGCTAAAGCTACACAACCCTGTAATAAATTGGCCAACGGGCTCAGTCACGAGCTGGAGTGCTCACTGCCACGCCTCTTGTCTACGGTCGGTGTGGTCACCACTGGGAGCCGCTGGTTCTCCCGTTCCCAATGAACCTGTTGACCTTTCGACCGTTCCTCCAATTTATCACGATCTAGAGGCTGTGTTTAGTAAACAACAGGCTCTCTCCCAGCCACCTCATCGCCAGTACGACTGTGCTATTGATTTGCTCCCGGGAGCCCCGCTCCCCGCTAGTCGCCTGTTTAACCTCTCACGCCCAGAGAGAGAGTCTATGGAGAAATACGTCCAGAACTTCCGGTTTGACTACAATATGTAGTGCACGCGTTTGGTAACAGCTCCGCTCCCGTCACCGTTAATTTCGTTCAAAAACATTATTTGAACAAATACCAATGAGATTAAACCACATCGTATGTATTAATAGGAACTTCTACTAACTATATCAAAAGACATAAAGACTCAACATGGATGCTAAGGATGAGAAAAAGGGTGGAAAGAAACACGAAGCAGGAATTCCAACAGCGCCGATTGAGACACGTTCAAAGAAAATAACAGGCGATGCTGCGGCGGATCCGTTGTTGACAAGCCCCGATGGGGGGAATATAATGGAGAATATACCGGGACCAACGGCGACTGGCTCCGAGAGGGAGACAATAGATGACAACATAACGGGAACGACAGGAAAAAGTACTGTGAAGGATAAAGCAGGGGATTTTGAGAAGATAATCGCCAACAAATCCATCTGTTCCCTCACTGCACCTACAATATCAACTGACACAGGCAGTGCAATTACACAACCCGACTTCAACTCTCTGACTATCCTGATGAAGGAACAGATGGTCGCTTTCAAATTACACGTCGCACACATCGATGCTAAATTCGAAGAGGTTATGAAAGCGGTCGCTGTACAGTCCGTGCGAATCACGACAGTGGAGAATACGGTGACAGAAATTACACAGGTAGTCAAAGAGAACGAGAAGAACGTCAACGATGGATTGATAGAGTTAACGAATGAGATAAAAAAAGGTGGAAGAAGCATGTCGGAGGAAAATACAAGAAGTCAAAGATGAAGCGATGGAGAGGCTGCTCGAGACCCAACGTTACTACAGGCGAAATAATATCCGCATAGTGGGACTTGATGAATCAGTCAATTGCACAGACGACAAGTTTCCAACAGTGTTAGCAGAGATTTTGGGTAACAACATTCTAACCACAGAGCCGATAGTGGACCAATGTTACAGAATCGGTACTCGAGAACAAAGAGGCAATGGTCCGAGAGTCATCATTGTTACTCTGCGCAAGACGGTAATAAGAGATGACATCATCAGAGGTGCACGCAACCAAAGGGGGAAACTGAAATATGGTGAAAATTCAATATTTATCTACGAAGATCTATGCAAAGAGGCCATCGCTCAGCGTTTCCCCTACAAGGAGTTGATGCAGAGATTGTTCAAGAGTGGCCACAGGCCAATGCTAAAATACCCGGCACTATTATCGATCGTGGGAAAAGACGACCGGAGGGAAGGAATACGCACGCCTAAAGCCGCCGAGGAATACTTGAAGCTACATGGAGCAGGTCCCCCAGGGCAGAACGCAACACTGTCTCGCACCAGATAAGCCTACTCATCTCTCTCTTTCTCTTTGTATTTCAGTAATTTTATTAGAATGACTTTACCACGACTCAACAAAAGTAGCAGATGATATGCATGCCGGCAACACCAAGGCACAAGGTGTATAATATGGTTCGTAATGCATTATATTTACAGACTTCTGGTCTCCGTGGAGACAAGAATCTATCATTGACATTGTGAACAATCTGGAATATTCTGGGCTCATCGCTCGACTGCTCTGGGACACAAAGGAATACCCCGAAAATACTAGTAGTCATGAACCCTGGGTAGGAAGATCATTCTGGAACACAATAGCAGTCTGTTTGTATTTACTAGGGTATTCTACAACCTTCTAGAATATAATGCACCATTACAACGAAGGCCTGCAACTTTAACATTAACATCCGGTGTGTATAAGCATATGATCAATTGACTGAAGTTTAATCAGGCCTTAATAAGGCTTTAATAAGGCTTTAAAAAAAATCAGCCACATCTAAATGTATGAGCACAACAAGGTTATTCTAATATTTTAAATAATCACTCCACTGATTTAGAGATTGGCACAATGTAGCTCTAAAAGTCTCTGTTTTTCTCTTTTATCTCTGTATTCAATTTTATTTTAGTGGTTTTTCCACGATGAGTTTTATTTTAGCTCTCACTCCCTTTTTTATCTTTCATTGTTCTTTTCTATTTTTCTTCATTTTAAGGTGTTAGTGTTTGTCTCCAATCTTTTCCTTTTTCTGATGTTTCCTACATAAGTTAGTAGAAGGTTCAAATGAATATATCAATGAAGGTATTCTTTTTTTCATTTTTCATTTTTCATTCCCCCCCAAGAACTGATGAAAAAGAACATGTGGACGTGGCTCTACTAAGCAAAACGCACATTTTAGAGAAAGACATAGATACGTTAGCGGACAACACATATCATAATATTAGTCACTCTTCTTTTGGTACGAGAACTCGAGGTGTAGCCATAGTCGTTAGACGTAAGTTGAATATTGAATTAAAGGGAGTATGGTCTGATGCAGATGGTCGTATAACTATAGCTATGATTGTACACAAGAACAGGAAAATAGCGTTGGCAGCGGTATATGCCCCAAATTTGTACGAAGAGGGTTTCTTCACTACACTAACCAATGCAATGTTAGACCTTCCCGATTACTCATTTATAATAGGTGCGGATTTTAATGCCATTTGGAATCCAAGGATGGACAAATCTTACCTCGCCTTTTCCAGCGAACAAAAGAATTCATCTAATGCATTAAAGGATTGGTCGAAGATTACAGGTGTAAATGACTTATGGCGATCACTTAATCCCACGACCCGAAAGTACTCTTGTCGATCTGCGAGACATAACACATTATCCAGAATAGATTATGTCTTTGCATCCCCGAGACTATTTGATAACTATGAAGTGGAAATGATACCCAATGCACTATCAGATCACTGTTATTTACTCCTAAAAGGAACATTTGGTATACTATCTTCCCGAGCCCCAAGATGGCGATTTAACTCGATGCTGCTTAATAACAAGGAATTCATTACACAACTCAAAGAAGCACTTATAGTATTCCTACGGGAGAATGCAAACTCGGTGCAAGACCCCAGAATAATATGGATGTCGGTAAAGGGAATGATCAAGGATTTCACTGATAGCTTTTCCTCCAAAATGCGCAAGAATCGATGCACAAAACTGTCTGAACTGGAAACGCTTTACTCAACGTTATTTAATTCTTTAAAATACAACAACTCAACTCGACTAGAAAATCAAGTTAATGTACTAAAAAAAGAGATCAATGCCATATACAGACAACAATCGGAAATACAAATACGCAGCACAAGACAACAGCAGTACTCCCAAGGTTCTAAACCTAGTTACCTATTAGCCATGCGATTAAGAATTAATGCAAAATTTGCAGATATAACTACCATTAGAGCACAACAAGTACTTGAAACAGACCCTGAAAAAATAAACGATACATTCAAAGAATTCTACTCCGACTTATATAAATCAGAAACGACCTTCGATCAAAACAAAATGGACACATATCTTAATCAAATTATTCTCCCTAAACTTTCAGAGGATGACGCTAAACAGTTAGAAACACCGATCACACTAGAGGAACTCAAGAAGGCCATATCCGAAATGCAAAGTGGTAAGGCTCCCGGAAGAGACGGTATCCCACCAGAAATTTACCTTTCTTGTTGGGACATAATTGGACCCTTATTACTAAATATGATCTTATACTCAGTCAAGGAGGGGAACTTCCATAAAAACGACAATATTGCACTCATAACAGTCCTTCTCAAAAAAGACAAAGACCCCACCGAGTGCGGTAGTTACAGACCCTTAAGCCTCCTCGGAACCGATATCAAACTGTACTCTAAGGTATTAGCCATCAGATTACAAAAGCATATGACGTCTTTAGTTCATCCGGACCAAACTGGCTTCATAAGAGGCCGCCTGATCACTGATAACATAAGACGAATACTGCACGTACTAGATGCCGACAAGGACGACACCATACCTAAGGCGATGCTGTCCCTGGATGCAATGAAAGCTTTTGACAGGCTGGAATGGTCGTATCTATGGGCAGTATTAGAGAAGATGGGTTTAGGTAAAGGTTTCATTGATATGATTAAAGTAGTATACAAAGACCCATCGGCCATGATTACTACAGGTATAATCACCTCCGGAATATTTCCGGTATCAGGCTCAGCTAGACAGGGTTGCCCTCTTAGTCCCGGACTATTCGATCTATCATTAGAACCTTTAGCACAATATATAAGACAATCCCAATCCATACAACCAATCGTAATCAAGGGCACACAACATAAAATTAGTTTATATGCGGACGACGTAATACTGTTCATGCAAAACCCCAACACCACACTGCCTCATCTGCTCAAGTTGATTGAGAACTTTGGTGATTTATCGGGATTCAAGATAAATTGGCCGAAGTCGGCTTTCCTTCCACTTAACACCCCTGCAAAAAAAGATATAACCCTCCCAGGAGAGATACCTATGGTAAAACATTTTAGATGCTTGGGAGTGGAAATATTCCCCACCATAAGACAAACGGTGAAGCACAATTACACAATAATCCAAAACAAAATCAAAGACGACCTTGATAGGTGGGCAAAACTTAAAAACTCAGTACAGGCACGGATATCAATAGTTAAGATGGACGTACTACCTAGAATCAACTTCTTCAGTTCAATGCTACCGTTACCCCCTCCAGAGGGTTACTGGAAAAGATTACACTCCTCCACATACAAATTTATTTGGAATAATAAACCACCACGTATAAAAAGATCCACCGCACAGAGAAATAAAGCAGACGGTGGCATGGCATTTCCAGATTTTTTCCACTATTTAAGGCGTACACATTAAGACCATTGACAACATGGTTTGATCCCCAAGCATTAGTATCCTGGAGAAAATTAGAAGAAAACATAGTAGCCCCACATAGACTGAAGGACATAGCATACACTAAACTAACAATCAAGCATTGTGAACAGAAATTTAGCCCCATAATTACTCATGCGATCCGGATATGGCGTGAAACACACAAAAAATATCCTAACCCACATAAATGGCACAATCATACTCCCTTATTCAATAACAATGCACTCTTGATTGAAAAACGACCTATAAGATTCCCTATATGGGAAGAGCAAGGCATACACTCATTAGGGGATGTTTTTAACAAACAGGGTTTTTGTAGTTATGGAGAAATATGCAAAAAATGTAATCTCACCAAGTCCACATGGCTTTTTTACATACAGTTACAGCTATGTTTGAAGTCTCACGGTGTTCCATTAGACATACCAATTGAACACCACAGATACCACAAATTCTTCTATGAAAGAGAGACATCGAGAGGTTTTGTTTCAGATTTTTATCATCAATTACTAACGTCCTCGTATGAAACCCTCCAACTAGACTCTGTCTGGAGGAGGGATATACCAGACCTGGAAAGTGACTTTGATTGGCAAGAAGCCTGGGCAAATGTCCGACTTACATCAAGGAACCCGGACCATCAACAAATCAATCTTAACTATATTCACAGGACATACTTGACTCCTATAAGACTGAACAGAATGGGTCTTAAACAAGACTCCAAATGCTCCCAATGTACAAATGGGGATGAAGGGACATTTATGCACATGTACTGGGACTGCCCACCAGTTAAGATATTCTGGAAAGATGTGACCCAACAATTATCAAAACTCTTATCTTGGAATATACCTGTACACCCCTCTGTATTACTATTGAATGATGTTTTTGAGTTTGCAGTACATCCACAGCTAAAGAGATTGGTTTTATCGGGTATCACAGTAGCTAAAAAGCTGATCGCATCACGCTGGTTTCAACCGGAAAGAATGTGCCGGAAAGTTTGGTTTCTTACATATCTCGATGTGATTTATCAAGAAATATCTACAGCAAGAATTCTGGGTCTCAATGAATCCAAAATGACAATGTGGTTAGAAGTGGTGGAGAGAATAAAAGCTAGCTTATAATGGTAGTGTCTGGTTAGGAGCGAGGGATAATGGAGGTACTATCCAAAGAGGGGTCCGGGAGGGGGGGGTTCGAGCTGGAGCATATGTGTGTAGGTTTTTAGATAACAGGTATTAGGGGTATATCCTGTATAAGACATTGGTATAAATGGTAATTTCGTTGGATATACACTGTGTATTAATGCTTGTGTATCTTATCGTGTGTTGTCATGTTTGTTTATATGTGTTTAAAAAATAATAAAAAAATAAAATACAAAAAAAGGAGAAATACGTCCACGAGTCCCTGGCCTCGGGCATTATTACCCCCTCCTCCTCTCCTGTCTGCGCGGGTTTTTTTTTGTGTCCAAGAAGGATGGCTCCCTTCGCCCCTGTATTGACTACCGAGGTCTCAACAACATCACATCAAGAACAAGTACCCTCTGCCATTGATTAACTCTGCTTTCGAACCCCTGCAAGGTGCCACTATTTTCTCAAAGTTGGACCTCAGAAATGCCTATCACCTTGTCCGCGTCCGGGAGGGAGACGAGTGGAAGACGGCCTTTAAGACCCCGCTCGGCCACTTCGAGTACAAGGTAATGCCTTTTGGGTTGACCAACGCCCCTGCTGTCTTCCAGGCCCTTGTCAATGACGTTCTCTGTGATGTCCTTAACAGCTCTGTCTTTGTTTATCTGGACGACATTCTGATTTTCTCCCGCTCTATGGAAGAGCACATCCAGCATGTCTGCCGGGTCCTCCAACGCCTACTGGAGAACAAGCTGTTCGTCAAGGCCGAGAAGTGTGAGTTCCACGTCTCCTCCATCGGGTTCCTCGGCTAAATCATCGAGTGCGGCAAGATCCGGGCGGACCCTGAGAAGATCAAAGCGGTGATCGACTGGCCCCGTCCCACCAACGTCAAGCAGCTCCAACACTTCCTGGGATTTGCTAACTTCTACCGGCGTTTCATCAGGGACTACAGCCGGGTCGCTGCACCCCTCACCCAACTCACCTCGCCTTCCGTGCCCTTCGTCTGGTCAGACAGAGTGGACTCCGCCTTCGCCGAGCTGCGCCGGCGCTTCACCTCCACGCCCATCCTCGTCCAGCCGACACGTCCCACCAGTTCGTGGTGGAGGTGGACGCCTCAAGTACCGGAGTAGGGGCGGTCCTCTCCCAACGCTCCGCTCTCGACCAGAGACTGCATCCCTGCGCCTTCTTCTCTCGCCGCCTGACCCCAGCGGAGGTCAATTACGATATCGGGAACCTGGAGCTCCTGGCAGTCAAACTGGCTCTGGAGGAATGGAGGCACTGGCTGGAGGGATCAGAGATCCCCTTCCTGGTCTGGACTGACCACAAGAACCTCGCCTACGTCCAGACGGCCAAGCGCCTGAACTCCTGCCAGGCACACTGGGCACTGTTCTTCGCCAGGTTAAATTTCACCCTGACCTACAGGCTTGGCTCCAAGAATACCAAGCCAGATGCCCTCTCCAGGCAGTTTGTCCCCGAAGAGGGTTCCGCGCACCCGGACACTATCCTCCCCTCCTCCTGCCTGGTGGCCGCCGCTACCTGGGAGATCCAGTCCATCATCCGGGAGGCCCAGCGCGTCCAGCCTGATCCAGGTAACGGTCCACCTAACCGGCTTTTTGTCCCCGACCTTGTCCACTCACAGGTGCTCCAATGGGTCCACGCTTCCCGGTTCGCCTGTCATCCTGGGATCAACCGTACCCTGTCCCTGCTGAAGCGGCACTTCTGGTGGGTCTCCATGAGGGAAGACACCCACGACTTCGTCCTTGCGTGCACCGTCTGTGCTTGTGGGAAGGCTTCCCACCAACCACCCGCCGGGCTCCTCCGGCCGCTCCCTGTTCCCGGTCGGCCCTGGTCGCACATCGCCCTGGACTTCGTCACCGGCCTGCCTCCCTCACACGGTAACACAGTCATTCTCACTATCGTGGACCGTTTCTCAAAGGCCGTGCACTTTGTTGCTCTCCCCAAACTCCCCTCTGCTTCAGAAACCGCGGACCTGATGGTGCTCCACGTCTTCCGCCTCCACGGGATCCCGGTGGACATCGTCTCCGACAGGGGCCCGCAATTCATCTCCCAAGTCTGGAAGGCCTTCTGTCGGGCCCTGGGGGCCACGGTCAGTTTCTCCTCCGGGTTCCACCGGCAGACCAACGGTCAGTCGGAGTGGGCCAACCAGGACCTGGGGTCCGCCCTCCGCTGCGTGACGACCCGGGACCCCTCCGGCTGGAGTACGTTCCTGCCGTGGATTGAGTACGCCCACAACTCACTGTCCTCCGCGGCCACAGGTCAGTCTCCCTTCGAGTCTTCTCTGGGCTACCAACCCCTGCTGTTCCCTGCACAGGAGGAGGAGATCGCCGTTCCATCAGTGCAGGACCACCTTCGCCGCTGCAGGAGGATATGGGAGGACACGAGGGCCGCGCTGCTCCGCTCCGCTGAGCAGAACCGTCGCTTCGCCGACCGCCACCGGACCCCGGCTCCCGACTACCAACCAGGTCAGATGGTTTGGCTCTCGTCCCGAGACCTGCCACTCAGGTCTTTGTCCCGCAAACTCACCCCCCGTTTTGTTGGTCCCTACAATATCTTGTCCATTATTAACCCCTCAGTCGTCAAGCTCCAGCTCCCCTCCATCATGCGCATTCACCCCTCCTTCCATGTCTCACAGCTGAAGCCGGTGGTCTCCAGTCCCCTGTGTCCTCCAGCTCCGGAGCCTCCCCCTCTGCTGGTCATCGATGACCACCCGGCCTACATCGTCTGGCAGCTGCACCTGTTCTCATTCCCCCCCAAGAACATTATAACCCCTGTCTATCGCACATTCCTGTTATAACTCTGCCTGTTTGGGGAAGAACAATTAAAGAACCCTGTTCTGAAGGTCCAGATTAATACTGAAAGTCTGCGTTTATTATTTTGTATAACTTGTATATTGTTTATATATATAAGCTATATACCTTTAAGCCATCCGTTTGCACCATAGTATTATTCGCTCGCCTCATTGGGTCCCGCCCTTGACATTGGAGGCGCCACGAGACGAGCCCCCCAGACAGAGTTCAAAGACATGTCCGGGCATGTTCAGACATGCCCATAGCAGGCGCATTGATTCTGGACAGGTGAATCGGCTGCGCCCTAGAAATCAGTCTGAGTATATATATTGTAGATGGCGCAAGCAGCCGGCAGAGTGAGCAGCCGCAGAGAGTAAACAGTGAACGGAGTGAGTGAACAGTGGAAGTAACGAGTCGGCAGTATCAGAACAGGAGAAGCAGCAGAGCGAGATTGTAATACGTTCGGTACAGTTGTACACAGACCTACCAGCGGTGTATCGTTACAGATAGCTAGTAGCTACTTAGATACGACCATAATATTGTAGAGCCATTATTGGCGCAGTATAGTGACTTGTGTAAGCGAAGTAACGTGGAGAAACGTATAGTTAAAACCATCAGCGTTTGGATCTAACTACTCCCTGAAGACCATCCTCGGGCTAGCTTCCAGTACAAACGAAGCTAGCTAGCTACCATCTATGCCATCGGGCTTTTGGATTAAGAGCTATTAACCCTGCCATCGGGCACTAGGATTACAAGGACCGGTTCCGTACGAGACCCCTTTTCTTCAGTGACCACAGGATTATCCGACCATTCTTCAATTCCTCCGGAGCTTACAACTCCAGAGAGGAAATCATCATCTCCAGCTACCCCCCTTGCTTTGCCCCGTATCACCCCTTCTCACTCCCTGCAGAGCTCCGGTCTAGTATTCTTAACCTAGGAAATATTCATTCCCCCTGACTTTGATACTCTGACATTCTACTATTAAAAGAGCAACGTGATAATTCAGTTGTATATTGATATGACGATTAAAATACTGTAAACCTGGTATCATTGTCCCCGTGCCGTCAATTGAGTGTCTGCCATATTTATCTAACTGTACTGTCTGGCAAGTAATAATCTTTAGTAGTGGTTTAATCTAAACAATCATTTAATACAGTCCGGGTTGTGTAGCCCCTCAGCTACAAACCCTAAACCGCTCCATTCTCTCTCCTCCTGTTGTTCGCTATTGGGCTCCGCAAAAACACCTATCCTCACAGTTGCAGCCTCCCGTAGCCAGGTGCTCTTTGAGAGCTCACTTTGATTGCACTTTGAGGCACATTAATGTGTATATATATTATCTGTAACAGCAAGGCATAAAGCTATTTCAGCCTGTGTCAGGCCTTGGTTGAAAAGATATGTGATGCGGTGATCAATATCCTCCTGCTTAGCCCCTTTCGTGACTGTGATGCACACGAACGGGGCTACCTGCTCCTCTGACATTGCGACAC
>NC_140167.1:110445227-110520227 GCF_963971535.1 Notolepis coatsorum | reverse complement strand
AAGAACCTTCTCTCCTGTGTCTCCCCTACTCTGTCTCCCCCTCAGCCTTCCTACTGTCTCAATGAAGAACCTTCTCTCATGTCTCCCCTACTCTGTCTCCCCCTCAGCCTTCCTACTGTCTCAATGAAGAACCTTCTCTCATGTCTCCCCTACTCTGTCTCCCCCTCAGCCTTCCTACTGTCTCAATGAAGAACCTTCTCTCATGTCTCCCCTACTCTGTCTCCCCCTCAGCCTTCCTACCATCTCAATGAAGAACCTTCTCTCATGTCTCCCCTACTCTGTCTCTCTCAGCCTTCCTGTCTCAATGAAGAACCTTCTCTCCTGTGTCTCCCCTACTCTGTCTCCCCCTCAGCCTTCCTACTGTCTCAATGAAGAACCTTCTCTCATGTCTCCCCTACTCTGTCTCCCCCTCAGCCTTCCTACTGTCTCAATGAAGAACCTTCTCTCATGTCTCCCCTACTCTGTCTCCCCCTCAGCCTTCCTACTGTCTCAATGAAGAACCTTCTCTCATGTCTCCCCTACTCTGTCTCCCTCTCAGCCTTCCTACCATCTCAATGAAGAACCTTCTCTCCTGTGTCTCTCCTGTGTCTCCCCTACTCTGTCTCCCTCTCAGCCTTCCTACCATCTCAATGAAGAACCTTCTCTCCTGTGTCTCTCCTGTGTCTCCCCTACTCTGTCTCCCCCTCAGCCTTCCTACCATCTCAATGAAGAACCTTCTCTCCTGTGTCTCCCCTACTCTGTCTCCCCCTCAGCCTTCCTTAAACCCTTCAACAGAAAAAGACACAGGCTGCATCTCTCCATCAGTTAGCCAACAAATACTTCGTCAATTAATATTTGTTGTTACGTTATTATGATACATTACTTATTACCGGAAAATGATAAGCACATGTCTGACAGCACAGATATTCACTGGGGCTCAGCTATGCGTTGGCACTAGATACATTATACATTCAAAGAGATCCTACTGCACTGCAATAACAAGGGATATGTAAATTATCCAGATTTACCCATTAAATCAACTGTTCTATTGCTAACGTTAGCCATCAGAATTCTCTGACTAGTAGTCGAGCCCTGGTCCACATCTCTTCCGTGTCCAATACGATTGTATTGCGGGAAACTTTCCTAATCCTAGCCGTGAAATCAGGACATAGACTTCTCTTGTCTGAGGCCCTATGGCTGGCTAACATAGAACCCAGCAGAGCAGAACGCATGGCGTGTGTGTGTGCATGCGTGCGTGCGTGCGTGCATGTGTGTGTGTGTGTGTGCAGCCCCGCCAGTTGCTCACTTCCCACAGTCCCACAGGTCATCATCACATCCACTGTCTCCGGCTATAAAGGATATCACCGGCGTGAGATTATGTTCTACGTGCTCAACATTGTAGCGGCTTCCACCCTTCTGACTCCTTAACTCATTCAGCGCCAGGGGTCGCTGTTTACCTTACCGTTGAAATGCCATCGCCTTTTAACATGGGGATACGTGCAGTGATGCGTTGCTCATGGGACGAGATTGCACTCCGTGCAGCCAAAGATTTGAGCAGAAGCGTGTGCACGCACACAAGAATGCGCTGCACTCGCCAACTCGCTATAAGTACCCACCTGGGCTACTTTGCATATCAATAGCGCCGGTCGTCAGGTGTGTTAAATACGTTCTCAGATACATTCACACCTAACTTGTGAATGATATGTGTTACATTCCATTCGTAGAGGCAATTAGGCACTGTCTTTAGTCTGTGCTCAAGCGAGGGTACATTTATGCGCATGCGCGGGAGCGTGCACATGCGCCGGGACATGCACGTGGCGTCATTAGCGTGCGTGCAATCAGAGTTGATATCAGGAACGCACCGCTGGATACGTGGCTGTGTTTGCAGGCCTAAAGCTATATTATATATTATAGCTATGGATCTAATAATATAGTCGATTGTCATTGAGTTTCTTCCGGTCAAGATGCAAAAAACAGATAATTTTTTCATTCATACATTCCCGTTTTATACCGTCGTGAATATGAGTGTAGTTTCACGGCGGTCTGGTGTCATTTCCAAAATGCTCCGTAATGGCCGGCAACGTGTATTCGAGTAAAAGCGCTATAGTTTCTTCCCTGGACTAGCTACTGTTCTCAAATCAAATTTAGATTCGGTATTGTTTCATCATGGGGGGCTTGATCGCAACCAACGGAACACGCCACACACACACACCACACACGCCCCCCATCAGCATGAAGGAATTTTTGGTTCAACGCAATATTGATACCATATAGTCCTTACCTTGACCAGGATCTGTCCCGAAAAGAATATTCCAATTATCTGATCGCCATTCCGAGTACTGATGTCGATTGTGTTGCCAACGTAATCCAACACTGAACACGATCCGGCCAGACCATCCTCAATGCATGTGTTATAGGCGCTTGGCATGCCCGAGTAGTTAGACCGTTGTTAGATTGGCGTTCAACGATTGGCGGGCTAACACATATTAAATCATTGTTGGCAGCCATTGAGTTAAGAAGTGGGTGAACTCTGAGCGAGCATGTGTCTCCAGTGTGTGTGTCACTTAGGGGTGGGACGATACATCGATCCAGATCGATATATCGATCTATTATCAATTATCAAATAGGATCGATGCAACGTAAAAAGATTGATTCATATTGTGTTACTCTTATTTTGAAAATCCCCTGTGAGCATATCCGCCCGGCTGCAACAACAACAGTAGCTCAGCGTGTGTTAACGTTAGACAGCATTGCTTCAGAGTTCGCCTATTTTCGACCCGAAATAAGTGCCTGTTGTTTTTTTCCCCACAAGGGGTCAAATGCATCTAACATGCTTTCCATCCTCGCCATTCCTTTATGCCCACATCGCGTTAAATACCGAAATTAACGTTGCGTTAGCGTAAGCTAACTAAGCTGATAGAGCGATAGAGAGAACAGCAGAGGTCCACTAGGGACTGGGAAGGAGGGAGGTTACTGCATTCTCGAGATAGCCCCACTACCAGTGTTCTGAAGGTCCAGATTAACACTGAAAGTCTGCGTTTATTATTTTGTATAACTTATATATTGTTTATATATATAAGATATATATCTTATATATACACGTCATCTGTTTGCCTAACAGGATTCATCATTCGCTTATTTGTATATGTCCCATTCTTAACGCCGTAGGCGCCAGTGCGCGCGCCCCTCTAGACATGTTTCAGAACATGTTCAGACATGCCCGGACAATTGAGAGAGCGCATTGATCTGTATGGGTGAACAGGCTCAGTCCACAGGAAAACTAACAGAGTGAGAGAGAAGTAACGTTTGGCGCAGTTGTAAACAGGACGGCCAGGCAACGTATCGTTATTAGAGAGCCGCACGGCTACTTAGATACAACCACAATATTGTCAAGCCCTTATTGGCACAGTATAGTGACTTGTGTAAGTGAAGTAACGTGGAGAGACTTATAGTTGAACCCAGCGACGTTCTGGACATAACTACTCATTGAAGACCTCCTGCGGGTTAGCTTTAAGTACAAACGGAGCTAACTAGCTATCATCCATGCCAACGGGCTTTCGGACTAATAGCTATTAATCCTGCCATCGGGCGCTAGGAATACAAGGACCGGTCCGTATGAGACCCTTTCCTCCCCAGCGACGACCGGATTATCCTAAGTGTGTCTGCAGCCCTCTGGAAGTAGGAACTCCAGAGGACCACCGTCTCCAGCCACCATCTTGCTTTTCCCTGTGCCGCTTCGCTCCGTCTCACTCCATTCAGAGCTCCACCGGTCGGGTACCCGTAGTATAGGAACTATCGTTACCTCTGACGTTGTTGCACTGACA
This sequence comes from Notolepis coatsorum, assembly GCF_963971535.1. NCBI lineage: Eukaryota > Metazoa > Chordata > Actinopteri > Aulopiformes > Paralepididae > Notolepis > Notolepis coatsorum. The sequence goes on along the minus strand of NC_140167.1, from coordinate 110,516,424 downwards.
TTCTATTATTAAAGGAGAGCTGTGTTATATAATATGTATGTTTACTATTAACATTAAAATGCTTGTTCAACTTGTATCCCTGTCCCCGCGCCGTTAATAGAGTGTCCGCCATTTTGTGTACTTATACTGTCTGGCCATTAACATTCTTTAGCAGTGGTTTAATCTAAACATATAAATACAGTCAGGGTTGTGTAGCCCCTTAGCTACAACCAGGATCTGGCCGGTACTGCACCTTCTGACTCCCAATATGCCTTTTCCAGCCAAAATACCAGTAGGAGTTAGATCATTTTGTGTACTGTACTGTGTAGGGACTGTCCTGCTCCACTAGGGGCAGGCTTTTCTCATTCACTAGGCTGGGGGCGGGGCTGGCTTTTCTCCTCAATTTTCAGAATGGCAGCCATCTTTTCTACCGGAGTTACCTGTCGAACACTGTACAACTCCCGAGACTGGTAAGTTACTTATTAAGGCTATACAATAAATCTAATCATGTTCACAATGTCTCTCCTAAACCCGAGGGTAGAGTGCACAAACTCTACATTGGCTTTGAGAGTTTTATTATACTGATATAAAAGTTATAGGTTGTGTTAACTTGTGTATGTGTGGGGGGGGGGGGGGGGGGGGGGGGGGGGTATGTCGCGCATTATTGGCTAACGTTATAATGTACAGTAGTTGTGTTTGATTGATTGATTGAAAACTTTATTAACAGATTGCAGAATGGGTACAGTACAGCTCAATACATAAAATTGTTAAGGGGATGCAGACCAGAGAAAGACGTTCGTCTTGTTTACATCAGGGTCCCCCATTTTCAATTCATCATAACATATGACATACAGATAGACAGTACTGTACATTTGAGGGGGTTGGGTTAGGACATTTACTATGTGTTCTACCCCATAATGCCCTGAGTGGGAGGGTAGTTTGTTTACCAGTGTTGTGGCTATGTTTGTGAAGAAAATGGTTTAAGTAATTGGCTCATCTGGTATGTCATAAATGTATAGATGTAGCAGTACTGTCTATCTGTATGTCGTGTGTGTCATATGATGAATTGAAAATGGGGGACCCTGATGGAAACAAGACGAAAGTCTTTCTCAGGTCTGCATCCTCTTAACAATTGTATGTATTGAGCTGTACTGTACTGTACCCATTCTGCAATCTGTTAATAAACTTTTCAATCAATCAATCAATACATCCAGCTTGCAGTGTGTGTAGTTGGCTTTGAGTTGGCCATCTTATCTAGGCAACATTATATTATAAGAGTTATATCATTAAGGGTGTGTGTGTGGGGGGGGGGTGATACTAGCTAGCTAACTGAATAATGAAGAATAACCAAGTCATGTTTTTTGTATTTGTCACGTATAAAGTGGTTACTGTATGAGCCCCCTGGGAATGTGCTTCATACAGTAAAAAAAAAAAAAAATAGCAAACAATGAGGTAAAAATGCACAAATTTGGTATGGATGTAGTGCAAATCCGTTTGTAATAGATACAATATGGTGTAGTGTCTAAAGTGAGTGTAGGGTGAGTGTTTGTTTAAAGGGAGTGTGTGCAATGAATATAGCTGGATCGGTTAATGTTACATAGTCATTGAGCATCCTGATGGGAGCCTTTCAATCTCAATATGAGAGTTTTGCATTTAGATGCCACTTATATCCCCCTCGGAGCGTGAGAGAAGCATGTGCTCAAACTGAAAAAAGACACACCAAATAGCTTTGGTCACACAGTTACCATATATATTTAAGCTATAGGTCATGACAGGTTGTATATCGTGATTATATCACAGCTAAGGGGCGTTGCTTGGTCCGATGTGAAGCCCCATGACTGTTGAAGCCCCAACAGTCATCTCCCGCCTCGACTACTGCAACCGCAACGCACTGCTCACTGGCCTCCCGGCCACCGCCACCAAGCCTCTTCAACTCATTCAAAACGCAGCGGCCCGCCTGATCTCAATTATCAAATCTATACCGAAGTCGGCCCATGTCACCCCACTTCTTAGGGACCTGCACTGGCTCCCCATTGCTGCACGTATCCGCTTCAAGGCCCTCGACCTAGCATACCGTGCGGCAAAGGGAACCGCTCCCGCCTACCTCCGGTCAATGGTCTCTAACTACACACCCTCAAGACCCCTACGCTCTGCATCTTCTGGCCGCCTCAGACCTACTCCTATCCAAGCTCCGGGAGGGTCATCAAAGAGAAGCCGCCTATTCTCAGTCCTTGCCCCACAATGGTGAAATGAACTACCCACCCCAGTTAGGACAGCCGAATCCCGTCCAATCTTTCGCCGTCGACTAAAGACGCACTTCTTCAACCATTATCTGAAATAATGAGAGAAAAAAAACTAACCCTAACTAACCTTACTGTCATGCACTTGTCCTAATAAACTAACCTACACTGTAACACACAACACTTTGATGAACATTGATACTCAGCTGATAGAGTTGTACCCTTCCTGATGACTTGTCGTGCAGAACTTGTAAGTCGCTTTGGATAAAAGCGTCAGCTAAATGTAAATGTATAATCACAATAAATCACGGCCTGAATTTAACTGTTGCTTTTGTAAAACAATCACCAAATATGGCAATATAACTATAGTTTATAAAGAAAAATTAGACACATTCCAACCATGTGTTGAAATGGCAATAAAGTGTTCTATTCTATTCTATTCTAATGCTAAGTAGTAAATAATTCATGAATACTGTACAAGGAAATAGGTCCTACTAAAGAAGAACAGTTAAAATGTGCAGGAAAGGTAAAAAAAAAAAAACCAAGGGCTTATAAGCGACCTCCCCTCTTAAACCTATATAGGATAACTACACACAAAAAAATTACACATTATGCACAAACACATGCGCATATCCCTTTCTCATACACACAGATACATACAATACAGCATTATACAACTATTATAATGTAAAAAAAAAAAAAAAAAAAGACTTTACACAAATACACATGGATACTATAGACTACAGGATTTGTAGTTCTTTTTTAAGCTTACTTTTAAATATATTTAAAGTGGAACATGTTTCTATTCGATTTTGTATATCATTCCACATCACTGCACCTTGATAAACAAATGAGAATTTGGCAACATTGCCCTAATTGCAATATATTCTTTGTAAAAGGTTCTTGAGGGATCCACCAGAGAGATACGAGTCTGACTCACTCGAGATGTACACGTCAATCACTAATGTGGAAATGGAGATTTTGGGGTAAGTAATGTCACAATCAAACATGCTGTAATTAAGATTAATTTATTTTAGTTTTTATGTCATATAGTTTACAAGAAGTCTAACAAAGGCAACTTTAATATTATAGGAGTGCCTTCAGGAATGTTTGGTCCCTGGATAACTGGAGAGTGTGTTATCCCCCCCAGTGGCGGCAAAAAGACTTCGACAACTGTGGGCTGGCGGTTTGCTGTGTAAGAAAGTTGTTCAGTGACATATTTGCAAGTCATGGCTTTTAACACTGATTATTAGAAGAGTAATAAACACAATATAAATGGGAAAATGTTTAAGTCTATATCTTGTATGAGGTGGGCATAAGCACAGTGATGTAATATAGATATTCTTCATTGTAATGTTATTTAAATGTAATGTAGGTGTGACATATTGTTGGTATTTTGTCACTTCTTTTTATACTCCAAATACTTTCTTGCAGGCAGCAGAGATGGAGGCAAATGGACAAATTATGGCAAATATCTATCTTGGTCAAGAGTTGTCGATTGCCATTCGTATGTACCATGCTGCTTGTCTCGCAAGTCAAGATCAGGTAATCATTTAATATTTCAACAGATTATATGAACTATAAATTAAAGGCCCAAATAATTATATATTTTAGAACTCAAGGACTGCAGAACAGGTAAAAAATATAGTCATTGCAGGATTTTGTGTAGTTAATACGGAGACACACTATATTATGAGGAGACAGAGCACGCTGGAGAAATCTTGAATGGAGACATTTGCATCACTGAAGCTACTTGCTACAAAACATATTAATTGAAAATTATTAAATGTGATATTATTTTATGTCCAGTAGATTATAATCTAGTTTTCTAGTTTTTTATTTTTTATTGATCTTTTCCCCCCTCCTTTTTCCTCCGATTTTCTCCCATCCCAATGTTAGTTGTTATGCCAATTCCCAATCCCCTTCCTGGTCGCTGCGCACTTACCCCCCACAGTCGGTCTGGGAGAGTGGAGGCTATCACATGCTTCCTCCGACACACGTCCAGCCAATCAACCGCTTCTTCGCTTCTTTTCACCTGGTAGCGCGGACTCTCACTGAGAGGGTGTAACGTGTGGAAGGATCACACTACCCCCATTAGATCCTATCCGCGCTGAGCAGGCGCCCCGACCGAACTGTAGGAGTCGCTGTTTACAACGACCCGGGCCCACCCCGCCAGCTTTCCCACCCTCTAATACTGCCAATTGTATTAGTGTGAACGGCCAGCCAAGCTGGTGACAACGCCGGGAGCTGGATTCGAACAGGCGAATCCAGCGTCTCCGGCGTTGGTGACGAACGCAATCTCCGCTACGCCACCTGACCGCCCGCTAGTTTTCTAGTTTTAAATATATTTTAAATTAATCACAATATTTGCAGTGAGTGGTTGCCATGGTAAACATCTGTAGAAGGGGTCAGGTCTTGTTCGTTTCCGTTATCAAGACAGCGGTGGAGTGAGCAGACTTCTCTTTTGGTTCTTATATAAATACGGTATGAAATACTTGCCAGTAGTCTAGTGCAGGGGTTCCCAAACTTTTCAGGCCGGGGCCCAGAAAATAAGGCGTCAGAGAGCCGCGGCCCAATGCACATTCAAGTTAGTTATTAATTTATATGTGCTATTTATGAGAGGGCTAACTTGTTGAAAAATAATAATGATAATAATAGCCTCATTAAAATACTATTGTTGCTTCGGTTGTTTTCAGCGTTTTATGTGCATAATCTGTTATTTAGTTTGAAATGTTCGTTGAAATAAGTAGATTTTTCGTTTTTGTTTATTTATTAAGTTAATATAAAACCATATAGTCACATTTTAGAATACAATAGAATAGAATTTTAGAATACAACTAGAAACACTGTCCTGGCCTGCTTCTAAGTTCAGTGGCCTGACAAAAAAAAATAAAATAAAAAAATAAAAAAATAAAATAAAAAATAAAATAAAGTTTTTTTTTATTTTTTCTTTATTTTTTTTTAAATCATCTCGCGGCCCATCCGTGGCTGCTCGCGGCCCACCTTTGGGTCGCGACCCCGACTTTGGGAACCACTGGTCTAGTGAGTCGATGCAAGGCTATTAGCCGAGCTTACTTACAGAGTCCCATGGTCTGCGTTCTGTTCGTATCACTCTGGGTTTCTGGTATTGGCAGAAAGGTTGCTTTAATTTAGAGTAAAAGGAACTCACAGCCAGCTCTGCATATTTAGTCAGGCTCTTTATTTTGTCAATCATCTCTTTTGAAAGCAAGGTTATGGAGCCTACCTACACTATAATACACCTAACAAATTCTTTGTCTTGTTTGTTTTAGGAAGTTGAACCTGACGTAAAGGAAGATGGGCAACTACAAAACGGGTAAGAAACAGATCAGTTTCACAGCGACACTTTCAGTTGTACCTGTAATACAAATACAAGTTGGCTGAAGTAAAAAAATTTGCCCAAACTAATAATAAAAGCTATTGATAATTGTTTTCACAACATGTCTTTTATTTTGGACACAAAATTAGAAAGTATCAATAAGAGTATTGACAAGTATTGGTATCGATAAGCAGTATAGATAGTGGTATTGGTATAGATAAAATACACCAGATTTTTTACATTTTAAAAATACACCAGATTTTTCCGATGGGATGATAAAGACAATTTATGTTATCACTAATTATTAATTTTTTCTTTTATTGTGTATATAGGCCAAAAAACATGATCCAGTGTCACACGTGCAAAAAAGACAACCATACAGAATGTGCTGGTGTGAAAGAATTGTTCAGTTGTGGGTGTGACCAGTTGACAATTCGTCCAGTACATACCGTAGGTGAGTTTAGGTCTGACCGATTAGCTCTATATATGCTATTATGCTACTATAGTGCTATTGAAAGTACGCTTTTCAATAACTCCCCAACCTTCAAATACTTTGTTTCTGCCCTCTTCTGAAATAAGCGTTAGTGGAGCAGGGATGGCCAAATAAAATTACCTCTGATTTGTCATTGTTCAGTTGGAAAATGTGCTGTACAACATTTGATGCCAGGATCAGACTACATTAATTCAGCCAGACCTTTACACAATTTGAACAACGACAAATGGGTGTCTTTACCCCTTGTAGTATGACATAATCAAAGAACAGCGATGTGGTTTCTGGCGAAGACAAAAATATTGTGTAGTCTGATCCTGGCATAAGACAGATGCTTTCTAGATTGAAAAAGATAGACACAAGGCTGCACAAAGTCAGATGGCCACACTATTTACCATATTGGGGGCCTTGTCTAAAGATGTCACAATGGATTGGGATCGTTTCACCCTCTTCTGTTGACTGTGTGAGTCTACTTACTAACAGTGATAATTTTTCAACATATCCTTGACTTTTTTACAGACTGAGAAATGCTGTCAGAGAAAACAGCGTGGTAAGTCTACTGACTGCAGACGAAATAAGGGTATTGTAGATCCAATTAAATATTTCTTCATGTCTGCCATGATTAGAATACTGTTTTGGACTGCTATTGTACATTTGTAAATGTAGGTATGTTTATTTGAAATAGTCTTTTATGTTCTCATGCAGGGAATTGATAGAGACCTGAAAAATGGAACCCTCATTTCTCAAAGAATGTTCCTACAGCAGTCAGGGTTGGCATCGCGTACTGCTTTTTAAGAAGAAAGCTGAATACTCCATTTTTGGTTCTGATGCTGTAAGGATACCTTTATGGATAAAAAACTAATTGACGATAACATTGATTGATTGATTGAAAACTGTATTAACAGATTGCAGAATGGGTACAATATAGTACAGCTCAATACTAACAACTGCTAAGAGGATGAAGACCAGAAAAATACTCGTCTTTTCGAACAAGGGAAGGCGGGGATGCTCTGCTGAATTATTTTATGCTTTATACATTAAAACCTTTTTCAGAACTGACAACACTACTTTAGAATAAAGCTAATTTGGGTATAAAACAACAAACATTCCGTGGGTCCATGAAATCAAGTCTCCCATTCATTGTGGGATCAATGGAGGAACTTAAGACTTTATACCAGATGACATCACAAGTTTAGTAGTTCATGTGCAGAAAAATGTATTGAACTTCCCTAAGCCATGGAAATAACATAATTTAATTCTTAATTTGGGTGTTGTTGCCCTTTAAGTACACCTTGTATCATGATAAATGCTTTGCATCTGACTCTTGTCCTTTTTTTATCTATCTAGACTGAAGAATTGGCAGACACTATCATTAAAGCTCTCCCAAGCATAAGGAAAAATATGGAGATAGACTACGTGTTCAATGTACTAATGTACTAAGGTTAGAATACATTTCAAATTATATTTTTGTGTCTAGTTAAACAAGGTATGTGTATTGTTTGAATTCCAGATATTGAATTTGTGTTTTGCTATTTGTTCCAAATTAATCGAATATTTATAATCTTATAAAAAATATGGATTATAGGAAATACACTGGTTAACAAATTAGCTGTTATACATCTAATTTGTCTACCGGTATATGCATTAATTCTGATCAATGTTAACAATTATAATTAAAAAGCTATAGGTTAATATACCTTATTATTTGGTAACAAAAACACCTACTAATGACTTGTAGGCACACATGGAATTGTGGAATTTATTATGTGCTCTCCTTGGAACCAAAATCAGTTGCCACATTTTTGCTGTGATTTAGCAAGCAGCATTATGTTACTGGAATGTGCAGAGATTTGATACCCATCCCAAATAATTTGTTTGTATAATAATAGTTTGTTTGCCCATCATTTATGAATGGTTATGATATTATTTTGTATTACTAATGTCTGTCCCTCCTTCCCTTAGGCATGTCTTTATATATTGAATAAATATGAAGGCATGAACCGATACCAAGGAGAAGAACTCGGAACACCAGTAGCGGCTAGAAAATACAAAAAGATAATATATAGATAGATAGATAGATAGATAGATAGATAGATAGATAGATAGATAGATAGATAGATAGATAGATAGATAGATAGATAGATAGATAGATAGATAGATAGATAGATAGATAGATAGATAGATAGATAGATAGATAGATAGATAGATAGATAGATAGATAGATAGATAGATAGACAGACAGATGGTGGGCGACAGTGGCTCAGGAGGTAGAAGTAGAAAGCTGCTACATGGTAGATGTAGATGTGGTCGCAATAGGGGGGGGGGGGGGGTGATTGTTCAGTTCAGTGATGGTTCTTGGGAAGAAGCTGTTCTGCATCCTCGAGGTGCGGGCATTGAAGGCCCTGTAGGCCTATCGCCTCCCAGATGGCAACAGGGAGAAGAAGAGGTGGTGAGAGGGGTCAAGTCAAAGTAAAAAAAGTCAAGTCAAAGATTTTTATTGCCATGTATGGACGAATCCACATTGGAATACGGGTACACACCTTACACCTTTAAAATGATTCGGGGGAGACACATTTTGGTATTAGAACATTTAAGACCATTTGGGTGGAATACACCTTTAAAATGATTCTGGGAAGACACATTTGGGTATTAGAACCTTTAAAACCATTTGGGTGGAATACACCTTTAACTGTCCTGCTACTGTTGCATCACTGTGATGTACTGTCCTGCTAACCATTTGGGTGGAATACACCTTTAACTGTCCTGCGACTGTACACCTACTGTACTGCTACTGTACACCTACTGTACTGCTACTGTACACACCTCCTGCACATTGTGATGGGGCTGTCCTGCTAACCATTTGGGTGGAATACACCTTTTTAACTGTCCTGCTACTGTTGCATCACTGTGATCCACTGTACTGCTACTGTATTATAACCTTTAAAACAATTTGGGTGGAATACACCTTTAAAATCATTCGATTTGGGTTATAACCTTTAACACTATTTGGGTGGAATACACCTTTAACTGTCCTGCAGCCATTTTACCACTGTCCACTGTACTGTACTGTACAGTCCTGCTACATCACTGTCCTGCTAACCATTTGGGTGGAATACACCTTTAACTGTCCTGCTACTGTTGCATCACTGTGATCCACTGTACTGCTACTGTATTATAACCTTTAAAACAATTTGGGTGGAATACACCTTTAAAATCATTCGATTTGGGTTATAACCTTTAACACTATTTGGGTGGAATACACCTTTAACTGTCCTGCAGCCATTTTACCACTGTCCACTGTACTGTACTGTACAGTCCTGCTACATCACTGTCCTGCTAACCATTTGGGTGGAATACACCTTTAACTGTCCTGCTACTGTTGCATCACTGTGATCCACTGTACTGCTACTGTATTATAACCTTTAAAACAATGTGGGTGGAATACACCTTTAAAATCATTCGATTTGGGTTATAACCTTTAACACTATTTGGGTGGAATACACCTTTAACTGTCCTGCAGCCATTTTACCACTGTCCACTGTACTGTACAGTCCTGCTACATCACTGTCCTGCTAACCATTTGGGTAGAATACACCTTTAACTGTCCTGCTACATTACTGTGATGTACTGTCCTGCTACATCACTGTGATGTATTGTCCTGCTACATCACTGTGATGCTACATCACTGTTCAAGTTCTCAAGTTCAAGTTCTTTAATAGTTGTCATACAGAAGTACAGAATACTTTCATACAAAATGCTTCTTACTGTTACGCTCCAGAGACTGTGCTAGACAAGATAGTATCAAATAACATAATAACATAATATAGCATGAATTTAGAAGAAGAAAATGAGGTCACAGTGTTCGGTATAGACATATGTACAATGTTCTGAGTTACCATATAATATACAATACACAATACTATGCAGTGTACTAATGTACAGTACTATCTAGTGCAAAGCAGAAATGGGATGAGGTACAATTTTAGGTACAATTTACAGTAAGGTGTACGAGTTGTAGTGCAATCCTTCATCCATAAATATAAAGTGTGGGGAGTGGGTGCTACAGTGTGTTTGTTTAAAGTGGGTGTGTGCTATAAGTGTGTGGAGTGGGTGCTACAGTGTGTTTGTTTAAAGTGAGTGTGTGCGTGTGGATGTGTGTGCTATGTGCGTTTGGTGGTTGTTGTTGTGTAGTGTTCATTCATTGTTCGTTTAGCAGCCTGATGGCCTGGGGATAGAAGCTTCTTCTGAGTCTTTCTGTGCTCGCCTTGAGACTCCTGTATCGCTTGCCTGACGGCAGCAGTTCAAAGAGGCAGTTGTTCGGGTGACTGGAGTCTTTAATGATTCTCTTAGCCTTGCCCTTGCAACGCTTGTAGTAAATGTTCTGGAGGGTGGGGAGCCCCCCTCCAATTGTGCGTTCGGCTGAACGTGTCACTCTTTGTAGTCTGCTTTGGTCTTGTGCAGTGCTATTCCCAAACCAGGAGGTGATGTTGCCGGTCAAGATGCTCTCTATTGTACATGAGTAGAAGTTCTTAAGGATCTTCTGGCTGACTTGGAACTTCCTTAGGCGCCTGAGGAAGTAGAGGCGTTGTCGTGCCTTCTTCACAACACTGTTAATGTGTGTGGTCCATGTCAAGTCCTCGGATATGTAGGCTCCGAGGTACTTAAAGCTGTTGACTCTCTCAACCGGTGCCCCGTCGATGCTGAGGGGGCTGTAGTCCTTGACCCCCGACCTCCTGAAGTCCACAATCATCTCCTTTGTTTTGCTGACGTTCAGGGAGAGGCTGTTTTCCTGGCACCATCCCGCCAGGACCTTGACCTCTTCCAGGTAGGCCCTCTCGTCGTTGGCAGAGATCAGGCCCACCACCACTGTGTCGTCAGCAAATTTGACGATTGTATTGCTACTCCGCTGAGCCACACAGTCGTGTGTGTACAGGGAGTAGAGGAGGGGACTCAGAACACAGCCCTGGGGGGCCCCTATGTTGAGGGTGATGGATGAGGAGGTGCAGTTGCCTGCTCTCACCACCTGGGGTCTGCCAGTCAGGAAGTCCAAGACCCACTGGCAGAGGTCATAGCCCAAGCCCAGGTCCCTGAGCTTGGCTATGAGTATGGAGGGGACTATGGTATTGAATGCCGAGCTGTAGTCGATGAATAGCATTCTCACATAGTTCCCCTGCCTCTTGTCCAGGTGTGATGCTGCTGTGTGCACAAGAGGCAGGGGAACTATGTGTCTATGTCCTGCTGTCCTGCTGTCCTGCTACATCACTGTGCTGTACTGTCCTGCTACATCACTGTCCTGCTACATCACTGTGATGTACTGTCCTGCTACATCACTGTCCTGCTACATCACTGTCCTGCTACATCACTGTCCTGCTACATCACTGTGATGTATTGTCCTGCTACATCACTGTGATGCTACATCACTGTCCTGCTACATCACTGTGATGTACTGTCCTGCTACATCACTGTTCTGCTACATCACTGTGATGTACTGTCCTGCTACATCACTGTCCTGCTACATCACTGTGATGTACTGTCCTGCTACATCACTGTCCTGCTACATCACTGTCCTGCTACATCACTGTCCTGCTACATCACTGTCCTGCTACATCACTGTGATGTACTGTCCTGCTACATCACTGTGATGCTACATCACTGTCCTGCTACATCACTGTGATGTACTGTCCTGCTACATCACTGTCCTGCTACATCACTGTGATGTACTGTCCTGCTACATCACTGTCCTGCTACATCACTGTCCTGCTACATCACTGTCCTGCTACATCACTGTGATGTACTGTCCTGCTACATCACTGTCCTGCTACATCACTGTCCTGCTACATCACTGTGATGCTACATCACTGTCCTGCTACATCACTGTGATGTACTGTCCTGCTACATCACTGTCCTGCTACATCACTGTCCTGCTACATCACTGTGATGCTACATCACTGTCCTGCTACATCACTGTGATGTACTGTCCTGCTACATCACTGTCCTGCTACATCACTGTGATGTACTGTCCTGCTACATCACTGTCCTGCTACATCACTGTCCTGCTACATCACTGTGATGTACTGTCCTGCTACATCACTGTCCTGCTACATCACTGTCCTGCTACATCACTGTGATGCTACATCACTGTCCTGCTACATCACTGTGATGCACTGCTACATCACTGTGATGCTACATCACTGTCCTGCTACATCACTGTCCTGCTACATCACTGTCCTGCTACATCACTGTCCTGCTACATCACTGTCCTGCTACATCACTGTGATCCACTGTCCTGCTACTGTTGCATCACTGTCCTGCACAGTACAGGACACAAAATGATTTAACTGCCTCTCCAAAATACAGCGCTGTGACAGTGAATAGGATATTAATATCGGATTTATTTATTTTTTTAATTAAAAAAGTGAACAGGAGGTCTATTTGTATTAAAAACAATAGATTGTTTTTCATTTAAATGTCTGGAAGAGATAAAAAATAAAAATGTCAAATGATATTTCCATTGCCTTTTTTTTTGTTGATTTAAATGTTACTGATTGTGTTAAATGGGCATATAATATCGTCTCATATCTATCGCAGGCACCTGAATCGAATCGTATCTTATCGTATCGTGGCAGACTTTGTGACGTCGGAAAATATCGTATCGTTGTCCAAAGAATCGATATCGTATCGTGATGAAACTGGTGATTCCCACCCCTAGTGTCACTGCTCAAAGACATGTTTATCTCTTTTTTTTCTTCTTTTTTTTTTTACTCTCGAGTCCCTGATTTGAGACCTTTACCCCCACTAGAAACAGACACACACACCCACAGGCACACACACACACACACACACACTGTGTTAGAGCAGATTAGTTCACACTTTCATCAGGAGCCTAGGGTCCCAGGGGGAGAGCTGGGGAGGCTGGGGGGTAAGTGACTGTTAGAGGCTGTAGAGGGACTGTCGGGGTTGATGGTGGGTGAGAGGTGGAGAGAGGGGTGGAGGGAGGGGCTAAGGGACTGGTAGAGGCTGTGTGGGGTCTGAGTGGTCTGAGGGGGTTGATGGTGGGTGAGAGGTGGAGAGAGGGGTGGAGGGAGGGGCTAAGGGACTGGTAGAGGCTGTGTGGGGTCTGAGTGGTCTGAGGGGGTTGATGGTGGGTGAGAGGTGGAGAGAGAGGGGTGGAGGGAGGGGCTAAGGGACTGGTAGAGGCTGTGTGGGGTCTGAGGGGAGGGGGGAGTGAGAGGTGCGTGGATGGTGTGGATGGATGAGGTGAACTATCTCATTTATGTGTGTCTAGGGGGTTGAGGGTCTTCCATTAGTGTGTGGGGGGGGGGGCATGTGTGTGTAGTTATTGCAAGCAAAGGGAAGGTCCACACAGACAGTGGTCTGCTCTCACAATGGAAGCTAAAGCAAACACAGACTGGTCGACTCAGGAGTGTGTGTGTGTGTGTGTGTGTGTGTGTGTGTGTGTGTGTGTGTGTGTGTGTGTGTGTGTGTGCGTGCGTTTAAGATATATATATATATTTCTTAGAGCATGTATCAAGAAGAATGTGGTTGAACGCATGCACACACACATACACACACACAACACACGCACGCACGTGTATGTGTGTGTGTGTGTGTGCGTGTGTTGTGTGTGTGTGTGTATGTGTATGTGTGTGTGTGTGTGTGTGTGTGTGTGCATGCGTTCAACCACATTCTTCTTGATACATGCTCTAAGAAATATATATATATATATATATATATATATATATATATATATATATATATATATATATATATATATATATATATATATATATATATATATATATATATATCTTAAATCCCATCATTCACTTCACTACCAACCCAAAGCATGTTCTTGCACACATAGGTTTCAGAGAGAGAAGGTAAGGAAAAAGAGACCATTTAAACCCTATATAGCCGGATAAATAGTCTGACACCATAAAAATACATCTTCGTGAGACATGCAAACGGCCTATATCTCTGCCTCGGAAAGTCTATATTCTGATATTCTGAGTCATTTTTCACTATGTTAGTGTTTCCTACACGTAGAAATTTTGTTTGTGGTGGGCGACCGCACACAGGCCCGCCACAAATAGAAAACACAATGAACTAACGGCGGCTTCTTGTGTTTCATTTGTTCAGACTTTTACACTTTTGTGTATCATCAGCGCCGCTGCTGAATGCATATAAAAGGGAACACTGCATATTACTAAGTGAGCGCTCACTAGCGCTGCACTTCATCACAGCTATGCAGTCCAATGGCTCAATCGATGACAATTCAAAGGACTACAGCACAGAGCATTATATGCTCATGTCTTTCTTGAAGCGGTCAGATGGGGCAGATTGGAATGAGGACGAAATGGCGTTGAAGAATGATGTCCCCCTTGTTGACACAAATGATTACTCTATTGTTACCTTATTCCACTTTATTAATTAGTAACATATTATAGGGGAAATTGAAGGACAAAAAAAACTAAAAACATTTGACATGCCTTATCATGAACTAATCAATATGCCAGATATGCTCCTCCACATCTGGCATGATCATATTCCCATTAATAATAACTAAGATCCGGCTGTATAGCACCCGATAAGAAGACAATGCAGGAGGTTGAATAAACAACATAGCCTAGTATTCCCATTATTCTCCCATTGAGCTTGGTTGTCATGTCAATGTTATGAAACCTCCCACAGCTTAAGCAACGAGCAGCGACCGCAGCACCTCGGCTATAGCCAGCCATGCAGTCGTGCACAAGCGTGGTTAAATGCCGTTCAGGTATGTCACTGAGGCAGAAGTGCGCGCGAATGTGCACGCGCGCACACAAAAATGCGTTCACAATTGTCACTGGACTCGTCGCGCCGGCCAGCACTTATCACCTAGTCTTTCCATAACAATAGGATACCGATAGCATAACAACAGACTCCTCTCTTCCACTACCGCCTCTCCACCAGCGTCAATGGGTCTCATTCCCGAAAATTTTTCAAAGATATATTCTGAAAGACTTATCTTGGAACCACTGAGACATAATCTATGACAAGTACACTCTGAGTCCTGAACGTGCTGGAGATATGTCTTAAGTGGCTGAAACGGTCGCAGAAATTATATGATCTGATATCTGCTTGGAGAATGGCAGGCATTCTGTCGTAAACTCCAAAGCGCGTTCCCGTTCAGCTCATTTGCATACAAACCACGCCCCCGACAGTCCTTATAAAGCAACTGTTTGACGCAGCTGTGTGAAATGGAATGGCGGAAGTGCTTTGAGAGCCGCGTGATTACGAAACCTAGCGTCAGTCAGTGCCAATCAGAGAGCGTCTCCGAGAAATGCGGCTAGGTTTCATAATCACGCTTGCGCCCATCAAAACTAGATTAGATTAATGTATTGGCATCATATACAGCTCGCGGTACACACCTGCCGCAGCGCGCGCACACACACTCGCGCGCACACACGCGCGCGCAGTACTGTATATGAATGAATGAATGACATATAATATATATAGCCTACGGGCCGGCCGGCGTAATGAATGAAGCAGTATGGCTTATTATTCCATAAGCCTATAGGCTACTGTTCATTCGTAGGCACACACAAGACTTGTTATGGAATATTAATGCAGTCTATTTCCACCGATTAGCTTTAGTTCTTATTTATTTATCCACTGTCATTTCAGTGTTGGTGTATAGGCTATATAGTGTATTTCAATATAAGTTTAATTGATATATTCGAAGGAATGCAGGTTTATAGCTATATCAACCCCCTCCAATGTACAGTAAATGACCAAGTATGGTTTTGTCAATATTCCAATGTACAGTTTTGCTTGTACAGTGTAAGTCTACCACCCTCCCAACCTCCTCCAACAGTTTCTACGTCAAATGTACTCTCTTTTCTGGACTCTTTTTGTATCACAAACAGTATGCAAATCTGGTATGTCATAAATGTATAGATGTAGCAGTACTGTCTATCTGTGTCGTGTGTGTCATATGATGAATTGAAAATGGGGGACCCTGATGTAAACAAGACGAAATTCTTTCTCTGGTCTGCATCCCCTTATGTAATTGAGCTGTACTGTACTGTACCCATTCTGCAATCTGTTAATAAAGTTTTCAATCAATACCAATCAATGGGATACATTGCATGTTGACCTGCATTCTTTCAAATGTATATAATTAATCATTAAAACAGATGTGTAACAAATAAGAAATGCAAATTCCACAGAAGGCATTCAATTATTATTATTTTCAATCATTTCACAATAATTGCATAATTGTGTTTGAATATCTGAGTAATTAAAGTAATTATACATTTGTCCAAAATAGCTGGTTCAGATATGGTTAATCCAGCTGCCCTGTGATCAGATGAATCCATATTATTTATTTTTCCGACATCAAATGCGTAATTTCTTATCGTACAAATATTGTCATATTTATTTTAATTGTGATCAAGTAATTAATTCCAAGGAGGCCTGTAGCGTTAACATGAAGGAATCACTATGAGAACACAGTCTGTCAAGTTGTAATAAAGTTTTAAATTAGTCAATCAATCATGAGATTTGATCGTGGGCTGAGAGCATATTTAAGAGCGCTCTTGGATCTGCTCTCAAATAAGATCTCAGGAAAATTTGAGGACTCCCACTCCCAGCCCTAATATGTCTTAAATAGGCCGAAATATTTTGTCGTAACTACGTTCGAGAATGAGACCCACTGAGTCCTCGGAGCAGCCGCCCGGCTCCCGGCGGGGAGTCGCTGAAGGAAACTGTCCTTCTGTAAACTAACTCTGAGTTACATTGTTAATTTAGTTTGTATTTACTTTTCTAGTTTAAGTTAATTCAATTAAAGAAATTGTAACTACAATTACATTTAAAACATTTATGCATAATAATCATCTGTTCTGTGCGCGCAACCAAGGGAACATGTATGCGCGTGCACGTGGCGTTTGGGCATTTCCCATATTACGACTGCACCACTGACTGGCTATAGCAACAACAGATAACAGACACAGGTGACTCCCCCCCCCCCCCCCCCCCAATGCGTCTTTAACTGCAAAGGGGTGGTGGCACAAACACCCCTAGCTCTCTCTCCCTTGATTGTCTCACCACCACCAAGTTCTTGAATTGTCCCAGCCAGGCTGCCTCCCAGTCCCAGGTATCAAATCAATCTAGGCTAACATCTAACTAAGTGAGGATAGGACATCATTCGCACTCAGGCGGCTCTATAGCACTGTAGGTTATGGCACACGCCCCCCCCCCCCCCCCCCCCCCCCCCCAAACGGAGAAAGAGACAGTGAAGAAGGGGACTAACCTTAACGGGAGAGCTCCTGGTGGCTACGGGTAGTTCTCTGATCCCGCTGCCCGGGGGAGGAGAGGCGCAGATCCCTGCGGCGTAGCCGTGCAGCGAGCCCCCGGGCCCGGCCGAGGAGGAGGACTGCCTGCCTCCGTTGTTCCCCCGCAGTGGCCGCTGTAGTCTGATGCCGTCCAGCAGCCGGACCAGCAGTATGTTGGCCGGGAGGTCGTCCACCCCGCAGTCCACCAGGATGCGACACTCGGGGCAGCGGAGCTCGTTCCTGGAGCTGACGATGTTCTCCAGGCAGCGGCGGCAGAACGTGTGCTGGCAGGGCAGCACCCTGGCCGTGGTGTCGAGGCGCTCCAGGCACACCGAGCACTCCAGCAGATCCAGCAGCGACGACGACTCGTCCAACATGTCGGCGGAGGAGAGCGTGATCATCTGGGCTCAGTGTTCGGTGGGAAGGAACGCTGCTCCTTCGTGTCCCGCGGGTAGAAATGTGTCAAGAGAGCGAGAACATCCTGGGAGCGGAGGAGCGGAGGGGGAGTCGATGATGCTGCGCAGCGAACGGACTCCGTCAACCCCGGAGCCCCAGCAGCGCAGCGCGCCACGCAGACCGTGCTCCCTGTGTGGGTTCTACTGGGTTCTACTTCTACTGGGTTTGGGTTCTATTGGGTTCTTCTATTCTGTTGTGTCGCTGCTGCCTCCTATCCTTCCTTCCTTCCTTCCTCCTCCTCTCTTGCAGCTGTGCAGAATGCGGTGAGGTCACGCTCTCATCATCCGCGCACCGATCACACGCGCACGCACACACACTATAAGCAGTGGAGCGGGGGACGAGGTAGAGAGAGAGAGAGAATGCACCGAAACACAACAGCTATGGGGCTTTTTCTACAGCCTGCCATTTAGTATCCTAGCCGTTTTTCCAGACACCTTCCCACGGTTGTCATTGAGAGAGAGGTGGTGAGAGAGAGAGAGAGAGAGAGAGAGAGAGAGAGAGACAGAGAGAGAGAGACAGAGAGAGATAGAGAGATGGGGAGAGAGAGAGAGAGATGGGGAGAGAAAGAGAGAGGGAGAAAGAGAGAGGGATGGTGAGAGAAAGAGAGAGGGATGGTGAGTTGAAGCCTCCTCTCTGATTGTGAGAGTTGGGAAAAAATAAAGGTAAAGTCAGACAAATGGGCTACAGCTCGGCTGATGAGGATGCACGCGGTGATGCAGGTACGGTGGATTACATCGGGTTGTGGCGGGAGAGGCTGGTGATGGACATTGTTTGTTCAGTAATCATCACTGTCTGTTATGAAGGGAACACCTGCTCCAAATCAGGGCAAACATAATGAATGATTACAGGTGCTGCTGAGCTTTGAGTGGCAATAACCAACTCTCGCGGCGCACAATTCACACGTCGCATGGCACTGTAATTCATTCCTAAATTGTAGCATTGACTCTGAGTAACCCTATACCTAAATTGTGAGTGGCCTATATGTGGGGTTTGGAGTAACCATTAATTAACAGTCATCTCCAGCTGGTTTCTCTTGTCCCTGACTCGTCGTCTTTGCTGATGATGCTGGAAGACAGCTGAATCAAGGAGCCATCCATCAAAAGCCCGACTGGTGCTATCAATCCATCATACCGCCGATCTGGAGGCATCAATCCAGGTTATCGCCGAATTGTCTGACCAATTATACAAGCCTTAGAAATTCTACCCCAACCCCCCCCCCCCCTCTATTTGATAAACGAGGGGACTGAAAAAAAGCGGTTTCTGGCGCCGACTGCTGGCCAGATTCTGCCAGGGCTCCAGGGGCGGTTTTGTTTGGAATAAACAATCGCTTGGCCAACGTCTCGAGATGCTTCCAGCTGCAGACCTTCAGACCAGCGCTTACAAGCCCCGCACATACAAGCACCGCACATAGCAACCCCTCGCTTCCATTGGCTGATTTTGGTGACGTGATTTGGGTCCCACCCAATGGCTGAGGTTCTGCAGACGCCTCTCTGATTGGTTGGGCTCCATTTCTGCAGCCCCCTCTTTGATTGGTTGAGCGAAGCCCCTCTCTGATTGGTTTAGCTCGCCATGCGGTAAAATGCGGATGTAATGTTATCATCTCAAGAAGATACAAATAAATATACTACCAGATTCGCGTTTATAACGTTATTTCGCGTGACTTCGCGGTTTATTCATAACGTTATGCACATTTCACAACACAGCCAGCTGTCAGAAACTGTACATTGTAACGTTATATGTTTATTCACGTAACGTTATTTCACGTGACGCGTTCAACTTGTTTACACTCCCCACTTACTGAAACTGTACCATGACGATTGATTGATTGATTGATTGAAAAGTTTATTAACAGATTGTAGAATGGGTACAGTACAGTACAGCTCAATACATACAATTGTTAAGGGGATGCAGACCAGAGAAAGACTTTCGACTTGTTTACATCAGGGTCCCCCATTTTCAATTCACCATAACATATATGACATACATGACATACAGATAGACAGTATTGATTGATTGATTGATTGAAAACTTTATTAACAGATTGCAGAATGGGTACAATACAGTACAGCTCAATACACACAATTGTTAAGGGGATGCAGACCAGAGAAAGACTTTCGTCTTGTTTACACCAGGGTCCCCCATTTTCAATTCATCAGGACATATATGACATACATGACATACAGATAGTCAGTACTGCTACATCTATACATTTATGACATACCAGATTTGCAAATACAGTACTGTTTGTGATACAGAAGGAGTCAAGAAAAGGGAGTATATACATTTGACGTAGAAACTGTACATTGGAGGAGGTTGGGTGGGGGGGGGTTGGGTACACTGGGATATTGACAACCATACTGGGTAATTTACATTGGAGGTGGTTGGGGGGGGGGGGGGGGGCACACTGTATAAACAAGCAAAACTGTACATTGAGGGGGGGGGAGACTCTGTACAAACAAACAAAATTGTACATTGGACTATTGACAAAACCATACTAGGTAAATGACTGTACATTGGCGGTGGTTGGGTTAGGATATTTACAGGGGCCAGTGTTGAATTGCAGTCTCCCGTAGGTGTCTCTTGAGAGAGGTTTTGAAAGTGGGTAGTGATCCACATTCTTTTACAGCTTTGGGTAGGGCGTTCCACAGTACTGCTACATCTATACATTTATGACATATCAGATTTGCAAATACAGTACTGTTTGTGATACAAAAGTGTCCAGAAAAGGAGTGTATATACATTTGGCATAGAAACTGTACATTGGAGGAGGTTGGTTGGGTGGGGTGGGGTTGGGTGGGTTGGGTGAGGGCTGTACATTGGAGGTGGGGGGGGGGGGGGGGGGGGTTGGGAAGGGGACACACACACATTTTACACTGTACATTTGACGCACTCCCCACTTAACCCAGTTAATGCCTTAACTAGACAGTTAACAATATAACATTTAGATTAATTAACCCAGTTAATGCCTTAACTAGACAGTTAACAATATAACATTTAGATTAACACAGTTAATGCCTAACTAGACAGTTCTGTATCGTTAGTGGCTTAGCTTGGCATCGCTACTGCACTATCTCGCGTACGTGCACGCGTACTGAATAAACCACAAATGTACCTCTAATACCAGTATTAGTCTGACCACACCCCTCATCAGCTTACCTTCATAAGCAGGTGTGTGGTCACCTGCTCTCCTCCTTCTCGCTTTCACCACAAGGAAGAGGTGCCTCGGTAGATCCCCACACTTGACACCATGATGGAAGAAATTGGATTAGGAACAGCTTGGGAAACAAGGATACGTTGACATCATATCTTTATTTTCTCTCTCACTATTTTCGAGAAAATACGGCGATATTGTCTTCGTACTGGAGTGTCTAGAAGATGATGATCATTCTACAAACCCTCCACCGGTTTTCGTATTGGGAGCACGCCGCTGCATGCTTCTCAACTGCAGTTCCTTGCTGTGTTTGTTGGGGTGAAACCTGTCAGGCCACAGCTGAACTGTCGGACATGCCGCTGTTGTGAGGAGCGGTGCGTTCCAGGTTGGGTGAGTAGTGTTTGCTGGCGGGCTCCACTTGTCTGTTAGTGCTATGGGGGCTACTTGACAAAGTTTATGGAAACCGGCCCCAGGCTAGGGTCCTTTGTTTAGCCGTCTAGGCGACAGAAGGCCTTGGTCTGGCGACCATTATAGTTTTAACTAGTGGGCCGCGACCATTGACACTGGTGATCCCTGTGTGTTCTGGACGAGTGGATTCTCTCTGTCACCGTGTTAAGACCCCATCTTTCATATCCAAATGAGAGTATTCCTTCACGAGGGGATATGTGCATGTAATGTGCGATAGCGGCAGATTCATGTTCAAAGTCAGCTATACAGGCCAGTTGGTACTGTGCTGATTCCGCCGGACGTGGTAATGTCACCGTTGTGAAGCGGTGTTGACGTCTTGTTTTCTCTTTTCTCTTAAAAAGTGAGGAGGGTTCAGAACGGCGGCCTGTCTGGGTGAGTGTTATGTCATTGTTTACATGTTCATAGCTTACGGTTAGCCGGTCGGTGGCCTGGCGCGGGGTAGCTTGGCTTCTCGCGCGCCGCCGGGAGCTCGCTCCTGATCGCGTGCGTCGTTAGATCAGCGTCTCGCGAGCGGAAGCAATAGCACCCGAACGGTTGGAGCAGCCGTTAGCTTGATGCTATTCTGTTGAACGTGCTTTGATTTTAACATGTTTTACACTCTTGACCACAACGTCATCCTTGACAGGGGATGTTCGTCGACCCTGCCTGAGCCTAGACGGGGATTGCGTCAACAAAGAGGACTGTAGCGACTGGTGGAGCGGCGACGCTGCCCGGATCGAACAACACAGGACGGCTGTGTTCTACGGTGTCTTGTGACTGCACTTCGCTGATCTGCGTTCCGGGTAGGTACGGGGTTGGCCAGACCTCATAACACGTCTTCTGGTTTTACCTTGCTAAATGTATTGTGAATAACGGTGTTTTTTCCCAAAACGTGTGTTGTTGCAATACATTTGGGATACGTTGCGGGTTGTGTGTGAGCTGTTTTTGTCACTGGCAGTTAGCTTCTCCGTGCAGATCGTGATGTATTGATCTGGTTGTTGTGTGAGAAACATCATGGTGTTTATGTGTACCGTGTACTCACTACTAAGGCAACTAACCTATGAAGCTATGCTTGGTGACGAGTGAGTAAAAGAATGTTCTTTCTCAGACTGTAATGACAATGAACAGTGAGTTCACACATTAACAGGTTTTCCTGTTTTAACTGGCCGTATTGAGGGTAAAATAGGAGGATTGTGTTTCCCCCCCCGGTTCCCTGGGGACTTTATCACCTCCTATCAGACATGTTGTGCATTAATTGTGTCTTTTGTGTGGTAGGGATACGATGTAACTCTCAGCTTGATTGCTGAGGTTGTGCTAAATCTGCTGGAGAAACTTATTTCCTAAAGGGAAATTGGTTTGGTTGCTGTCATGTGTGCTTAGCAAGGCCTGTGGTCGATACTAATCAAGAATGATGTATTCTCTCATTGTGAAAAAAACGGCGTTCCTCTGTTGAGTGTTTTTGCCATTTTTTGTAGGTGATGATGGGTTGTGTGTGTCATGTGACCTACAACTGGGTTGTACTGGCCACAGAAGCACATGTGTATGTTGGACCGGGGTTCTTAGAGCCCTCTCTATTCTGTGTTTTTCCTTAGTAAAAATCAGATAGCAGGTTAGCTCGTGCGCTGTGTGGAGCTGTGAAACGCTTCATAGAGCTGACTATGACTGTGTCATATTCTCTTTTTGTCGTTACGTCGTATCATGGGTGTGGGGTCGTAAAGGGGTGAACTGGTAACCTTTCCTCTCCCCATTGTTCTGTCGGTCAGGGGTACACCCCCTGTCCTTCAAGGTTCCCGTCACGTGGCGGTTCGGCACGTTACGGGGGGGGGGGGGGGGGGGGAGGGAGTTCCTGGTCCCACGGCCTGGTATATTGGGCGTGTGCACCGCAGGAATTCCCCCGCCATAGAGTACGTCACCGTGCGCGTCTCTGTTGGTAGGACTTCCGTGTGCTGTTCAGGTCCATGTGATGGATCTGTTTTCAGGGGGGGTGGTCAGGGCTCCTCCTCACCAAGCGCCTACTCAGGCCTTCTGTGAGTTCGGACTCCTTCTTCCATGTGGGGAAGCCTCCATCAGAGTACAGAGCCTTCCTCCTCAGATTGTCAAAGTGAGTGGACCCTCTAGAAGGGTCCTTTTCTATTGTATGTATATTCGATTCAATTCGTTTATTGAGTGTGTATGGGTTCGGTGCCTCTTCCCCGGAGGCCCTAAAACCAGTTTTTTACATGGCTCAAGGTGCAATATATTCTTTTCAATCTGTACAGCTCGCGTGGGAAGTCTCTCTGGGGATCCCCGTCTCTTTCCTATGGGAGGGTGGTGGGATGTAAAAATGTGGACATTTTTTACCCCGGCTGTGTAGACTGGGATACATACTGTTGATGCTTCCTTCTTTCTATTCCAGAAGTGTTGGAGTTAGGGAGTGTCACACCCCTCTTGTCGTTCCCCTGGGCGCCTTGGGGATTCAATGACAGGTCTAAATAGCCTGTTCATTGATGGGGGTGTGTCCCGACGCACGTATAGTGCTAGCTCGCTGTAAACAGGCGATTGACTGGCACGCCTTGGTTGCTTGTGGTTAAAACAGCGTTTTTATAAAGCAACTGAGATGGGGGTTTTTCCTCTTCCGGCGACCACATCCCATGACCTGGGTGGGTTGTCGACGGATTCTCGTTCATGTCTGGGGGATGATGACGGGATGGATCTGAACATATGTAGTGGGGTCTCACGCCCTTGGGGTGGGCCACCAGGCGCGGTTCGTCCGAACGTCTGGGTGGCGCCTTCTTTTCATGTTAAGATCAACACGCATATCTGCCCTTCTCCTGGAGTAGGCATGTCGGCGTGGTTAGGGCACGGGACTGGTTCTGGTCACGCTGGTCCAGATCAGTTGAACCCGTTGTCCGCCGGGGATGCAGATCTGCTGTTCTGGTACCCTGAGGGACTTGGGCTTTTTTCAGGGGGAAAAATGCCAGGTCGGTCTGGGTGTCACAGGGTTAAGCGCTATGGAGACCCTGGTTGGGTATGTTTTTACTCAGCACTGTCGTCATGGCTTACAGCCATGCCATTCTGTACGCGCTCGATCTCGTCGGATCTCGGCCGCTACACAGGTTGGTCCTGGTTAGTACTTGGTTGGGAGACCGCCGGGGAATACCAGGTACGGTGTGCTTAGGGGCTGGTTCTCCATTATTTTTTGCTCCTCTCTCACGCATGGCGAAGAGGGGCCTGTGGGGGTGGTTTTTTGACCTCCTCTGGTGACCCTGTGCTTCCCGTACCGCCAGGCCCGGTCCGAAGTGATGTTTGCGACCCGTAGGCCTGGGTTAACCCTTTTTGGAAACTGAAACACTTGTACTGCGGTATAGCCGGTGTATACCCGCAGGTGTGTTTTGGAGTTTTTTCTTGAGGGGTTATAGGAACAACCACCGCATTGGGTAACACCGAGGTGGTTGATTCCCTGGTGTGTTGGAGCAGTGTCAACTCCCGGGTTCACCGTTTGAGGGTGCCCCTGCACGTTCATGACGTCTGCCAATCGTGTCAGCCTTCTCTGCCTCGACCCCTCTGGGTGGGGGTTGTTAAATGGAGGCTTGGTCATGCAACACCGCCAGCTTACGCTCCTTCCGCCGGGGCGGCTGTGTTCAGCTGTCCCCTCTGGCGCCTGTCTCGTCCGCAGTCTCCAGGCTAGGGTTAACAGCCTGTTGCCTGGTTTTTCCCCGGTGCGCTGCCTGCTTCCGTTGGTTAACCTTTTTGTGTGCTTACGGCCATGCTGACTGCCTATTCTGCAGGGTCAGTGTGCCAGGCGGTGTGCTATTGGGGGGACGGGGCCCGCTCGGCTTACGGCCATACCGACCTGAACACGCCCGATCTCGTCCGATCTCGGAAGCTGGGCAGGTTCTGGCCTGGTTGGTTCCGCCTGGGAATACCAGGTGCAGTAACTGAGGGGCCTTTGTCCGAATACGCTGGCGATGTGGGGGGCGGGGCACTACGTGCCCACCTGGTGGGGTCTTGATGCTGGCATCATGGACTTCTCCGGGCCCCCATTCTAGGGAGTCCAGTCCTTTTGGTGGGTCTGGGTCTTCCTTCGTGCTCCGCTGCTACGGCCTTGCCACGGGGTTGGGTTTGCCCTTGACCCCGTGATTCTGGGGGCAGTAACGAGGTTGTTCCTCCGTTCGTTCCCGGGTGGCATGCGGGTTGTGCGTGTGTGTAGTCGTGGGGTCGAGCCACGGTCTGCTCACCCTGTGCGTTGAGTTGCTTGAGTGCCTCTTCGCACGGTCGGGTCCGTCGCCCTCCCGTGACGTCCCTAATAGGGGGGCTACCCTCCATTAGGGGGGGTCGGGGGGGCTCGGCCCTCCCTGTTCTGATGGTTTTGGGGGGCTGTCAGCGGGGTGTATTTGTCAGCCAAGTGGCTCCGCTTGGCCTCCCTTGTGCAGTAGCGATGCCAAGCTAAGCCACTAACGATACAGAACGTTAGGTTATGACTATAACCAAGTTCTGTTAGTTAGGGGCGATGCTTGGCATCGGACGGCCGCTGCAGCCCTTGTCCTCACCTTGTGGTGAAAGCTTGGGAAGGAGGAGAGCAGGTGACCACACACCTGCTTATGAAGGTAAGCTGATGAGGGGTGTGGTCAGACTAATACTGGTATTAGAGGTACATTTGTGGTTTATTCAGTACGCGTGCACGTACGCGAGATAGTGCAGTAGCGATGCCAAGCATCGCCCCTAACTAACAGAACTTGGTTATAGTCATAACCTAACGTTAACAATATAACATTTAGATAGAGAGGCTGGTGGTCAAGTCAAGAGTTTTATTTGTCACAAGTTGTTTATTTGCATACACGTTTATGGGACAGTTTTCTACACCTGACTGAACGGTCTGGGGACAAATGATTAAGGTGGGGTTACAATGATATCAAGGATGAATATGAAAAAGGGGATCTGATCTGATGGTACTTGTACTTTATAATGTGTTATATATGTATGTACATGGATTTTATGTCCGGATGGTATATCTATGGAATGGTCACTGTCTCTATCACACTCTCATATGCGCATGTTTAGCCGCATACAAGTATCTAGGATACACATATTCGTATGTGTACATAATAGGTTTACACACACTCATATGCACAAGGCTAAGTTATACATGTCAGGGGCACACATACATGCACATACTCACTTATAGGAAATAGGCATACACACACCTACATATACACATAGTTGAGGTATAGGCTCTCACTGACACATATGGGGGACATGTACATAGGAGACACACACATACGTAGCTGAGACGCACATATATATGCACACCTGAGATATACACTCACATAGGGGGCGGAGGCACACATGGATACGAGACACACACAAGAGATAGGAGTACAGTCGCATACCTGGAAGATGCACACACACACACATGTGAGGCATGTACACATGCTTACGTGATACACGTACCCACATACATATGTTGGAGACACACATGCATGCATGCTATCATGCACACCTACATGTGTCTGGGACGCTTTCTCTCACATGCAATATGGAGAAGGGTGGCATCCCGATAGAGGATGCAGCACATACCTGCTCGCAGGTAGATCGGTCTACATGCAAAGTATATATATCAGGGATGTATACGCACAATGTATAGTATTTTTCTTTTTTTCGTAAGTCTTTTTTATTTTCCATGTCAGTTGTTAATGTATTTGTATGAGTCCTTTACATGTTTTGTATGTTCTTACAAAAAAGAAAAAGGCAAATCTTGGAAGTTGCATATGGTGATGTGGAAAGAGATGTTTTGAATATTGGAGAGATTTGTGCAAAAAATATCAAAAAAAAAAAAAAAAATGAAATGCGGGTGGTCGTGCCCGCAAAGATGTGCATAATACAATAGTAATAACATATAATAGAATCCAATAGAACGACATTGTGCAATAAAACAAGTAAACAGAGTAGGGCATATCGGTATATGTACATAAGTTATTTACAGAGCATGGTAGGACATGCTAGGTCCTGTGGTAGTGCAATATTAGCTACGGATGAGGCACTGGGTCTTTATGTACATGCTATATTGGTGGTCAATGTCACTTCGGATTGCTACGACACATCTCTACTGCTTGTGACAGGCTGTGGTGCGTTCCAGACTTTACTCCTGTTGGGAAACTATAGCGATGGTCTGTGCTCACCACACTTTTCTTCGGCCTCCCCGCAGCGAGCCGTCGTCGACCCCCGAGCTTCATTTTACGACGGGCAACAGAGGTGGGTTGAGCCGCTATACTTGGCCCAGCACGGTTAGCGACTCGCCTGAGTGCGTGTGCACGTTTTGATGCATGGCTGATACCAGAGCGGCCGAAGGTGTGTAGCGCTGACAGCAGCTTGGAGGGATTCCCCTTCAGCTGATTGAAGGTCTTTATCATGGCTTTATCATCACCACCCTCTGTAGAGCCTCTTGCTCTGCCTTTGTGCAGCTGGATAACCACACAGACTTCACACAGACTGTCTGTACAATACTGCTGTAGGCCTATAATACTTATGTAAATAAGTAAGGCAATTGAAATATATCTGCAGTACAGCTCAATACACACAATTGTTAAGGGGATGCAGACCAGAGAAAGACTTCCGTCTTGTTTACATCAGGGTCCCCCATTTTCAATTCATCATAAATGTACAGTTCCCTCCCCCTTGTATATATTTACTGTATGTCACAAATGTAACAGTACTGCATGGTCTGCATCCCCTTAACAATTGTGTGTATTGAGCTGTACTGCATTCTGCAATCTGTTAATAAAGTTTTCAATCAATCAATCAATAAATCAATCAATCAATCAATCAATCAATCGGTCACTGTACCCATTCTGCAATCTGTTAATAAAGTTTTCAATCAATCAATCAATCAATCAATCAATCGGTCAGGTCACGTGTACCCATTCTACAATCTGTTAATAAAGTTTTCAATCAATCAATCAGGGCCTGTGGTCACGTGTACCCATTCGGCAATCTGTTAATAAAGTTTTCAATCAATCAATCAATCTGTTAATAAAGTTTTCAATCAATCAATCAATCAATCAATGAATCAATCAATCAATCAATCCCGCAGTGCAACGTGACCCAAATCATACGGCAATCTGTTAATAAAGTTTTCAATCAATCAATCAATCAATCCCGCAGTGCAACGTGACCCAAAATCACGTCACCATAAAGTTTTCAATCAATCAATCAATCAATCCCGCAGTGCAACGTGCAACGTGACCCAAAATCACGTCACCAAAATCAGCCAATGGAAGCGAGGGGTTGCTATGTGCGGGGCTTGTATGTGCGGGGCTTGTAAGCGCTGGTCTGAAGGTCTGCAGCTGGATACTATTGAACGTCTCAGCAGATGACTCGATATCCCAGAGGGTTGCTTGCTTGTGCCACCGACCATAGAGAGGGTTACCGTGTAGACTAGTGTGGATATATTCCGCAGTGGCCTACAAACTGAAAACATCATTATAATGGCTAGTGGTTCTCAAACCTTTCATGCCATGGACCCCCAAATAGATACTAATGTACCTCCATTTCAGTTGTTAGATATGATTTATTTGAGAATTCCATATTCCACAATTATGGGTGTGGATATACTAGTTATGAGAGTGAAAGATAATTACCAGAAGAGTCATTCGTACAACATCCTTTCATCAACAGCATTCATTAAACTTCTAGTGAGGAAATAAACAATTTAAATTACCCATTTGGGGGGGGGGGGGACCACTGATAGCCTATAGCCTATTTCCTCCTCAGAGGTTGCTATTGAAGTACTCAAACTTAGCAGTCAATTGAAGTACAATTAACGCTAGCAGTCAATTGAAGTTCACTCAACCCTAGCCGTCAATTGAAGTACACTCAACTCTAGCCGTCAATTGAAGTACAATCAACCCTAGCAGTCAATTGAAGTACACTTAACCCTAGCAGTCAATTGAAGTACACTCAACCCTAGCCGTCAATTGAAGTACACTCACTCCTAGCAGCCAATTGAAGTACACTCAACCCTAGCAGTCAACTGTAAAGAACATGTATGATTTTAGTGAAGCAAACACCTTGAAAGAGGAACTTGAGACAAGCTTAATTTCCACCCCAGGCACTTAAAATAAGACATTGCGACAATGTGTTGAAACAAAACCAAGAAAATCGAGAAACGTGTGTGTGGGTCTACAATATGTTGTGTGCGTGCCTACATGTGTGTGTGTGTGTGGTCAGGTGTCTCTCAGCTGTGACTGCAGGCGACTGTGCACCTGTCCAGACCTGCTCTGTTCTCACGTTCAGGCGGCCCAGAGAGAGAGAGAGAGAGAGAGAGAGAGAGAGAGAGAGAGAGAGAGGGGGGGTATGGGTGAGTCAGAGGTAGGGATAGGGGGGTATACACAGCCCAATGCAATGCAGCTGCCTGGGGGCTAGGGGGTGATTAGGGAGAATGTGTGTGTGTGTGTGTGTGTGTGTGTGTGTGTGTGTGTGTGTGTGTGTGTGTGTGTGTGTGTGTGTGTGTGTGTGTGTGTGTGTGTGTGTGTGTGTGTGTGTGTGTGTGTGTGTGTGTGTGTGTGTGTGTGTGTGTGTGTGTGTGTGTGTGTGTGTGTGTGTGTGTGTGTGTGTGTGTGTGTGTGTGTGTGTGTGTGTGTGTGTGTGTGTGTGTGTGTGTGTGTGTGACTGAATTGACGCCTGTCTGGATAAGGGGTGAGATTGAACTTTACCACCCACGATGATTAGTAGAGGGTGCTGTACTATATAGAGAAGAGAGATGTAGGTAGAGAGAGAAGATAGAGGGGGGAGGTAGAGAGAGAAGATAGAGGGAGGTAGAGAGATAATATAGTGAATAGAGAGAGAGAGAGAGAGAGAGAGAGAGAGAGAGAGAGAGAGAGAGAGAGAGAGAGAGAGAGAGAGAGAGCGAGAGAGAGAGAGAGAGAGAAGAGAGGAGGTAGAGAGAGGAGAGAGTGAGGTAGAGATAGTAGAGTTGGGGATGTAGAGAGGAGGGAGAGAGAGAAGAGAGAGGGAGGTAGATAGAGAAGAGAGATAAGATAGAGAGAGAGGTAGATAGAGAGGGAGGTAGAGAGGGATGTAGAAAGAGAAGATAAAGAGAGATGTAGATAGAGAAGAGATAGAGAGGTAGAGAGAGAAGAGAGGGAGGTAGAGATAGTAGAGAGAGAGGTAGAGAGAGGAGAGAGGGAGGTATACTGTATAGAGTTGGGGATGTAGAGAGGAGGGAGGTAAAGAAGAGGGGGGGTGTAGAGAGAGAAGGAGGTAGAGGAGAGTGGCAGGTAGAGGAAGAGGGGGGTATAAAGAGAAGGAGGTAGATATAGGAGAGAGAAGGAGGTAGAGAGAAGATAGGGAGGGAAGGGAGGACTTGCTAATTATTGACAAACAGCTCCCATAATTGGCCCACTTGTATTCACGAGGCTGTCGACCAGTTCACCTGTTAAGCTGTAAGGTCCCGCTTTTCTTTATCATAAATCGATCAATAGACCGTATTAGATCCCCATGTGGGGTATCATTGGAAAGCCACACTCATTGGCTACAACCCTGTCCAAAAATCTTTGAGATCGCCAAATGATTGACAGAGCTAGAGTGTGTACTTTGGCGCACACCTCACATATCGGCATGTAACTCGAGAACCGCTGAACGGATTTTGTCACCTGAAAGGGCAATTGACAGGCAACAAATAGGGCTTTAATTATATCTATATATTGTATTAAAAGAAATGCACAGCCGCTAGAGGTCGGCAAAGTGGCGTGTCGCGAATCGTCCTCAAGAGGGCCCACATGTGGGAAACATGTTAACACTTTGAGCGCCACGCCGGGTTTTCCTTTTTACCCGCTGAATGCCACCATCGGCGCCAATGTTAACGTTAATATCGCCTAATATATGTTTTAAATTATGGCTATGTGTCTAATCTGCCGCATTATCAAAGACTATTTTCCAGTCAGTGCTGTCAAGGCAGATTGTTTTTTTATCGCGTCATTTCCGTTTCAGAGCATTTAGAAAAGCACCCGTTTTCAGATAAAAAACAGCCCATTCTGGAGCATTCTATGAAAATCGTCCTTTACTGGAATATTCCACAACGTTGATATTCGTCGGCCTTTTTATGAATCGTTTTCAAATAAACGCTAGATGATCAATATTATACGTGCACGCAAGCACATTCGGGCCGCGCACGGATAATCGCCCCGTTGATTTCCTCTCTGACTTTTACAGTGAAACCGAAAGAGTCCATTTCACAAAACAGCCTATAACTTCATCAAAATTAGTCTGATTATCCTAACACTGATAACATAGAGTCCTTACCTGACATCAGATGGTATCCAACTGGTATATTCCAATTCCTGATCACCATTCGAAAAAATCGATAAGTGTATGGATCCAACGCGATACAGTAGATCTCCATGATCCGCGGGGCTCAGAGGATCCAGAATGAACTCTGATAACCCCGGCTGGATCAGTGGACTGGAAAATGTGGAGTACCGGATTTTTTCCCCCATCCATTTTCATTGAGTCCATTCCAAAATCCCTTATGTCATCTGAAAGACGATAGGGGGCGCTTTTTTCCACATATAATCTCCGGCGGAGCTTGTGTATACTCGGGTAGGCTCGCGTGATGCAATATGATTTCAGATCGCACATTTTTTTTTTTTTTTAATTCAGAGAAATCTCGTGAGTGGCTTTCAACCACCTATAAAAAACACGAGATATCTCGTGAGTGGCACGGAAAGTGTTAAGAGGATTTAATGTTGTGTTTTTTTCTCTCAAATGTATCCAAGAGTAAATACCTTAACCCTATCAAAACAGCAGTCAAAGTGTATATTTAAATTTTTTATAAGATTTACCGAAAATAAGAATTTATCGAAAAAATGCGAATTATATCTATTTTATCGTAAAACTGTGAGGAAATGACTAAATCCAGATATAACACTGCCATTGCAAAGAGGAGCCTTTTCCCTATCCATAGATGTATGATTTGGCCATAATAAGGTCAAGGTCAAGTTCAAGGTCTAATATGAATTTATAATTAAAATGGATTATAATTTATTACTGTATCTACAAATCATTCTGTTTAATCATCTTCCCTTTATTCACTTGCTTTGTACACTTGATCTCACGAAGGTGCTGAATGAGCTCAGTGAGTGAAATCTCTAGCACAGCAATTGTAACATGGTGTTATTCACCGGCACAGATGCAAAATAAAATCATAATTTTTATATTCTCCTTTTCTTTATTACAATTTACTCAAGCCTAGTAACAGACACAATATTTCTGACTCTGGGAATACATACCCCCAGGTCCCTAGATGTTCCTAGATACCAAGAACATGCAAATTTACCTTGTAGAAGTGGAGCAATCTTCCATTTACTTTACAGGTACCTTTAGGCAACATTTCTGAAAATAGGGCAACAGTGTGTGTGTGTGTGTGTGTGTGTGTGTGTGTGTGTGTGTGTGTGTGTGTGTGTGTGTGTGTGTGTGTGTGTGTGTGTGTGTGTGTGTGTGTGTGTGTGTGTGTGTGTGTGTGTGTGTGTGTGTGTGTGTGTGCGTGCATGCATGGGTCTGCATGTCATTCCTGATTTTGAATGCCTTGCTCGAGCATCAGCCCATGGTTACTAGCAACAAGCCCATGGTCTTCTCTCTCTCTCTCTCTCTCTCTCTCTCTCTCTCTCTCTCTCTCTCTCTCTCTCTCTCTCTCTCTCTCTCTCTCTCTCTCTCTCTCTCTCTCTCTCTCTCACACCCACACATTTATTATTCCTGGTGTCTCATCTGCCTAATGTAATTCTCCACAGTGAAATTAGTCAGAATTAGGAGGCAGCTACAAGGAGACATGAGAAAGGGGAAAATGTAGTATTTGATGAAAATCTTTGCAATCCATTTAGCCAACAAAATCTGTCCTCAGTGGTGTGTTCCCTTCAGATTGCAGTAATGACTATTTCCATAAGGAGTGAGTCATTAAAAAGTTGAGGCAGCGGTGGCCTAATGGTTAGAGAAGCGGGTTTGTGACCGGAAGGTCGCCGGTTCGATTCCCGGGACCGGCAGGAAAAATCTGCCGCTGAAGTGCCCTTGAGCAAGGCACTTAACCCCCAACTGCTCCAGTGGAGTTGCTCAGTGGCCAATGGTGTCAGACTGTGGTTGTACTGGGCAGCTCCCAGGTGTGAATGGAACTGTGTGAATGTGAAGCAGGGCGTAGCTGAAAAAGAGCATCTGTGCTCAGCGAACCTACCCTGGGTAAATAAAGGTTAAACAAAGATATGGGTCCGATACCAGGCTAAAATCTGTATTGGAGAATCGATACCAAGACACGTGTAACATGACAGAAATCAAAGCAAAGACATGACACATACTGTAGCAGCATGTTACTGATCTCTCTAATGGAAGACATGTGATTATTGTTGTCCAATGAGCCCACACTGGTGGTCTATACTGTTCAGTAAAACTGATGGTCTGAGTATATCCTGTTCAGTAAAACTGATGGTCTGAGTCTATCCTGCTCTGAATCGGTATAGACAGTGAAAAAGTGCATTCCCTCGTGCCAAGCTGCCGAAAAGCTCGCCAGTTCAAATCCCCGCGGGAACTGCCTGATGCTTCTGAAGTGCTGCTAAACTTTCGGGGGTCCTGCAGTCTCTCTGTTCCAGTTCACTACCAGGATGAGTACTGAACAGGTGGCTACGGTACAGTGTTACAACTCATGGGGCAACTGTTCTGGATACGTCACTGAGGCTTTATCTGTGGTCGTGAAACAAAAAATGCATCAGGACTTTCCATATCATTTATCACTAAGTGAAACCCTTCATTTAGATTCCCCCCCCCCCCCCCCCCCCCCAACAGCAGTATGGTTTTAAATAAGGCTGCTGAATGTTTAATAGAGGAGATCAAACATGATGAATATGTAATGTCCTCTGTGGGCTATTGTACCTATAACATACACCTCTCCCATCCACCAATGTCCTTCCTTCACGCAAAAGTAGGTTAGCTGACACAGCAGTCACCATGGCAACCGGCTCTTTGCTCCTCTGTTGAGGAGTAGTTAGAGGATGTGTGTGTGTGTGTGTGTATCTATGTGCATGTGCATGAGGGGCACTAACAGTGGGAGGTGTGTGTGTGACTGTGTGTGTGTGTGTGTGTGTGTGTGTGTGTGTGTGTGTGTGTGTGTGTGTGTGTGTGTGTGTGTGTGTGTGTGTGTGTGTGTGTGTGTGTGTGTGTGTGTGTGTGTGTGTGTGTGTGTGTGAGAGAGTGTGTGTGTGAGAGTGTGTGTGTGTGTATGTATGCGTGTCTCCTCTTATAAGTGGCTCTTATAGGCAATATCAGAGGTGGGGCCAAGTCATTTTTTACATGTCTCAAAGTAAGTCTCAAGTCTTTCGACTCAGGTCCTGAGTCAAGACAGGCAAGTCTCAAGCAAGTCACAAGTCCTAATGCGTTCTTTACAAATGTAATGCCATTTTAAATGTATAAAAAGCAAACAGAGTAAAGTTAGTAGTATATTAAATGTAAAGCAAACAGAGTAATAGTTAATAGTATATTCAATTTAGATGATTCTCCATGCGCAACTTCCTTGTCTGCTCGTGCAACTTGATTGACGGCTGACAGATTGGTCCAAAGTGGGACTGTAATCAGGGAATTTAAGTTGATTCACTTTATGGCATAATTATTATTACATTTTGAGCTTCAAGTATCAAGTATTTCAAGTCACAAGGCTCAAGTCAGAGTGAAGTCACAAGTCATTGCTGTTAACAAGTCCAGTTGAGTTGCAAGTCTTTTATGATTTTGTCGACTTTAGTCTGAAGCCATTACATTTTGTGACTCAAGTCTTACTCAAGTCCAAGTCATCAGAATTGTCATTGCTACTTAATTTACATAGAAAGATATTGACACAAGATCCACAGTACAAAGTGTGCCTCTTCTTTCATATTCTCTCTTCAGATAGAGACACAGAGGGGGACTTCTGTTTGGCGCCTACCTTCTTTTTTTTTATCCACTTTTTCTCCCCTCCCAATTTCGTATTTTCCAATTCTTCCCTCCCCTGTCTTGAACGTTGCTAGACTATGCCTCCCACTGGTCGGCTGTAGGGAGGATAGAAGCCTTGCATCACGTGTCCCCTCCGGTACACGAGGAGGCAGCCTGTCGCATCTTTTCACCGCAGCAGCTCGAACTCTCAGTGGCGAGGAGTAACGCGTGGGAGGCTCACGCTGCCCCTGATACTTCCTGTTTCCGCCGCACCGGCGTCACCCAACCGACCTGTAGGAGTCGCTGTCCACAACGTCCAATCCCCACCCACCGGCTTTCCCACCCTCTAACACTGCCAATTGTGTTAGTATGACGGCCGGCCAAGCCGGTAGCAACGCCGAGAGCTGGGCTCGATACCAGCATCTCCTGCGTTAGTGGCGAGCGACTTGCCCACTGCGCCACTCAGCCGCCTGGCTCCTACCTTCTTATGTAGGTTTTCATTATAAACAAATGTCCCACTATCTCTGGCTGACCAGGGCAGGGTACCTACACTTGTCAGACAGACACAATGTATTTGAGCTAGCTAATAATGTAATGTAATAATAGTAATACACTGGCTAGTATGGCCATTGGCCAGTAATAGTTTCAAGACATTGTGTCGAATCGGAGATAAGAATCAAGCATGGGAAATACACAAGGACTCCCTGCATTCTGTTGTGGATGGTTAGAACTTTTGTTTGCATGTTGTTGTGGTGTGGATTAAAACTGTGCTGAAGCTGCCAGGCTCGCTCAGGACATGGCCAGAAACGGGTCTCGATAAGTAAGTCAATGTGGCTAATGCATCGATTACACTACTGGCAGGTATTTCATAGCCTACCCACTTTATGTCAGAAAATTCTGAACTATCCATTTCACCTTAACATAACCATAACCACAACCCCTCACCCTAAAATAGCTCTTTTACTCTGTTGGTCTGCCAATGTCCCCACATGAATTGTCTTTTCATCGTGTGTGGAGTAGGAAAACAAGAACACACACACAGAAACATTTTGGTGTTTTCAACAACCTTTGGACAGTGTTGACAGGACACCTTATGTTGTTTTTTATGTGTGTGTTGCATCGAGTAAATATAGGCTAACACGATATAACTTTCCCTAATGCATGTTTTCCGTGGTGTTTTGGTCTGGTCTTCAACAACCCTATCATTCTATCATCCTCTGTTTTGATGAGTGTTTTCTTCCCAACCAGACCCCCCGCTCTCTCTCATTCATCCTCTCCTTTCCTCTCCTCTTCTGATCTCCTCTCATCCCCTCCCTTGGTCAGGAAGCTACTGGATCAGAATCAGTGGGCCACTGTGTCAGAGAGAGTGAGACAGAGAGAGAAGGAGAGAAAGAGAGAGAGAGGAAGAGAGCGATAGGGGGGAGGGAAAGAGAGAGAACAAGAGAAGAAGATATAGAGGGAAAGAGGGTGAGTAAATAATTACAGGACTTCCAGGAGCTCTCAAAGCCATCCTTTTATCACAGACTTCCTGTGGATGAGAGCGAGTGCCGAGAGGGAGAGAGAGAGACAGAGACAGAGAGACTGATAGAAAGAGAGAGCGGAAGGAAGAGAAGGGTAAGAGAACACATACAGAGAGAGAGAGAGAGAGAGAGAGAGAGAGAGAGAGAGAGAAGAAGAAAGGAGGAGAGTTAAGTCCAGGGCTAGGTCCACGCACTGACAACACATACACACACACGTGCATATATGTGCATACATGTGTATATGTGCACACATATACAGATGAGCACACACACACAAACACGTCATACACACACAACGCACGCATGGATGTACACACACACACACACACACACAGTTTTGAAAGCTTCATGTTCCAGTTCCATGTTGTAACAACAGGGTATGAGAGCTTTGATTGTGTCCAAGTCCATCTTTGAATCTCTTTAAACAATTTAAATGGTAGCTTTCTGGATAATACTGCTGCTGCTGATAATGAATCATTCTCAATGGAAGCAATTGTGGTGGTGATAATTGATTGACGTTTATTTCAAATGCAACATAACAAACAAATATCAAGTACAGGGCGGAGTGGGCAAGGCGCTCGCCACTAACGCAGGATATGCTGGGTTCGAGCCCAGCTCTCGGCGTTGCTACCAGCTTGGCTGGTCATTCATACTAACACAATTGGCAGTGTTAGGGGTGGGAAAGCTGGTGGGTGGGGATTAGACGTTGTGGACAGCGACTCCTACAGGTCGGTTGGTGCGCCTGTACAGCAGAATCAGGAAGTATCGGGGGCAGCGTGAGCCTCCCACGCGTTACTCCTCGCCACTGAGAGATCGTGCTGTGCAGGTGAAAAGATGCGACGGCTGCCTCCTCGTGTACCGGAGGGGACACGTGATGCAAGGCTTGGTCCTCACTGCAGCCGACCAGTGGGAGGCATAGTCTAGCAACGTTCGAGACAGGGGAGGGGAGAATTTAAGGGAGAATTGGCGAGGCGAAATTGGGACGAGAGAAAAAATAGAAAAATAAGGAGAAAAAGTGTATTAAAAAAAATATATATATATATATCAAGTAAAGATATAGCCTTAAGCCATTCAAATAATAAATGTATATAAAAAAAAGAACAGAGAACAAACAAAAAAGTCTGTCATTTTTGTTTGTCATTTACATATTTGAAAATATATAATAATGATGATGATGAGAATGTTGATTATGATGATGATTATAATGATGATAATGATGATCACAGAGTGCATTTCCTAGTGTTTAACAAAACGAGTTGATCAATCACTTTCGATCAATTGCATTCAATTCCATTTTATTTAGGAATTTTGTATTATTTGGTCATGGTTTGATTCACACCAATGATTCTCAAACATGCCAAGGACCCCCACGTTGATAAGCAATAGGCAAGGGCCCTCATTCCATAATATGTTGTCCCAGGAACCCCCATCTAAGAACATGTTTGTTGTTATTAGTACAGTCCAGAATTCAATTGTGTCTATACTGTAGGTGAGGATATGAACAGTGGAGAGAATTAAACCTATATGATTATAATTGTCGTTTTAATACATTATCTCATTTAGCCAAATCTATTGAATAACAATGAAATCAAACGATTCCACAGTTTGTTGGGGATCCTATGGAACCTGCTCTCCTCGCACTCCGCTCTTGAATATGTCTGCTTTTAGACAACCGATGTCTGCGACACATAAAGTGGACGAGGAGGGTGGAGAGTACGAGTGTGAGGAGGGTGGAGAGTACGAGTGTGAGGAGGGTGGAGAGTACGAGTGTGATGAGGGTGGAGAGTACGAGTGTGAGGAGGGTGGAGAGTACGAGTGTGATGAGGGTGGAGAGTACGAGTGTGATGAGGGTGGAGAGTACGAGTGTGATGAGGGTGGAGAGTACGAGTGTGAGGAGGGTGGAGAGTACGAGTGTGATGAGGGTGGAGAGAGTACGAGTGTGATGAGGATGGAGAGTACGAGTGTGATGAGGATGGAGAGTACGAGTGTGATGAGGGTGGAGAGTACGAGTGTGATGAGGGTGGAGAGTATGAGTGTGATGAGGGTGGAGAGTACGAGTGTGAGGAGGGTGGAGAGTACGAGTGTGATGAGGGTGGAGAGTACGAGTGTGATGAGGGTGGAGAGTACGAGTGTGATGAGGGTGGAGAGTACGAGTGTGAGGAGGGTGGAGAGTACGAGTGTGATGAGGGTGGAGAGTACGAGTGTGAGGAGGGTGGAGAGTACGAGTGTGATGAGGGTGGAGAGTACGAGTGTGAGGAGGATGGAGAGTACGAGTGTGAGGAGGATGGAGAGTACGAGTGTGATGAGGGTGGAGAGTACGAGTGTGATGAGGGTGGAGAGTACGAGTGTGAGGAGGGTGGAGAGTACGAGTGTGATGAGGGTGGAGAGTACGAGTGTGATGAGGGTGGAGAGTACGAGTGTGATGAGGATGGAGAGTACGAGTGTGAGGAGGATGGAGAGTATGAGTGTGATGAGGGTGGAGAGTACGAGTGTGATGAGGGTGGAGAGTACGAGTGTGATGAGGGTGGAGAGTACGAGTGTGAGGAGGATGGAGAGTACGAGTGTGATGAGGGTGGAGAGTACGAGTGTGAGGAGGGTGGAGAGTACGAGTGTGATGAGGATGGAGAGTACGAGTGTGAGGAGGATGGAGAGTATGAGTGTGATGAGGGTGGAGAGTACGAGTGTGATGAGGGTGGAGAGTACGAGTGTGAGGAGGGTGGAGAGTACGAGTGTGATGAGGGTGGAGAGTACGAGTGTGATGAGGATGGAGAGTACGAGTGTGATGAGGGTGGAGAGTATGAGTGTGAGGAGGGTGGAGAGTACGAGTGTGATGAGGGTGGAGAGTACGAGTGTGATGAGGGTGGAGAGTACGAGTGTGAGGAGGATGGAGAGTACGAGTGTGAGGAGGGTGGAGAGTACGAGTGTGAGGAGGGTGGAGAGTACGAGTGTGATGAGGGTGGAGAGTACGAGTGTGATGAGGGTGGAGAGTACGAGTGTGATGAGGATGGAGAGTACGAGTGTGATGAGGGTGGAGAGTACGAGTGTGATGAGGGTGGAGAGTACGAGTGTGATGAGGATGGAGAGTATGAGTGTGAGGAGGGTGGAGAGTACGAGTGTGATGAGGGTGGAGAGTACGAGTGTGATGAGGGTGGAGAGTACGAGTGTGAGGAGGATGGAGAGTACGAGTGTGAGGAGGGTGGAGAGTACGAGTGTGATGAGGGTGGAGAGTACGAGTGTGATGAGGGTGGAGAGTACGAGTGTGAGGAGGATGGAGAGTACGAGTGTGATGAGGGTGGAGAGTACGAGTGTGAGGAGGATGGAGAGTACGAGTGTGAGGAGGGTGGAGAGTACGAGTGTGATGAGGGTGGAGAGTACGAGTGTGATGAGGGTGGAGAGTACGAGTGTGATGAGGATGGCGAGTACGAGTGTGAGGAGGATGGAGAGTACGAGTGTGATGAGGATGGAGAGTACGAGTGTGATGAGGGTGGAGAGTACGAGTGTGATGAGGATGGCGAGTACGAGTGTGAGGAGGATGGAGAGTACGAGTGTGAGGAGGATGGAGAGTACGAGTGTGAGGAGGGTGGAGAGTACGAGTGTGAGGAGGATGGAGAGTACGAGTGTGAGGAGGGTGGAGAGTACGAGTGTGATGAGCAGTGGAGATTGGAGAGATAGACTTTGACAATCTCTTTGATGATGATGATGATGATGATGATGATGATGATGATGATGATGATGATGTTGATGATTAGTAGTTTAGGTTTTAATGTTGTGCCAACAGAGAAGATGTACTGTAATAGTACTTTGTTTGAATCTTAACAA
The DNA here is from genome assembly GCF_963971535.1 of Notolepis coatsorum. NCBI lineage: Eukaryota > Metazoa > Chordata > Actinopteri > Aulopiformes > Paralepididae > Notolepis > Notolepis coatsorum. Next base: position 110,475,756 of record NC_140167.1, on the reverse strand, counting down.
AACATATTTCACTGGATTTCAAATTGTATAGGAAAATGTGTTAATTTGTCTATGTAGGACGAATGAGTCTTTTCACATTAGTCTTCCACTTTTGGCCTTGTTTACACCAAATCTACAATATTTAGGGCATAACAGCACGATACAATCTTTATTAACATTGTATTTCCAATATTAACCTAAAATTGATCTCATCTGATGGACTAGATTTGAGTAAAGTGCGGAAATAGAGATGTCATCTAAACATTTTCAGCTTTTTTTTTGCATTTTCTTGTCCTGAAATAGAATCAAGATGTGTTTGAATCTTAAAAATAACAATTTTACTGAATTCCTTTGGTCAATATTGTTTGGGGACATGTTTTAATTTGTCTCTATATGTTGTTAACTTCAAAAGGTATGCTGTTTTCTTTTTCTTATTTTTCAGGTTTTCGTTCAGGATAGGTGTAATAAAGGGTTAACAATAAAGCCCACGGGACATTATTTCAACCTGTTACCTGTTAAAATCAATAGACACTTAGACACAATAGATTAAGAAAAAAACCTATATGGACCTATATGTTTCCATAGCTTCTTTGTTTGTGCTTCTTTGTTTGTGTTCCAGTCCACCCACCCCATGGTGCGCTCTGTTGCTGAACCTTTGTGTGCGTTTGACAAGTGGCCACTAGATGGAGTATTTGAGTCGTACAGTCAAGTAATTGGCCCCTGCGCTGCCTGCGTCTCTACCTGAATACCGTTAATTTGTATCTCTTTCAGGGCGGAGGAAACTTCTCACTTTTTTCTTCTTGTCGAGGAGGAGGAGCCTCACGCGCTCCCTCGGCATGCGCAGGAGAGAGGCAGATTAGTGTGGAGTTATTTGTTTACAGCGAGTCAGATGGGACCCTGGGTGATGTTGTCTGTCCAAGAGTTGAACAGAGATTGATCGCTGGCCACCAGTGCGCCCGGTGTGTTGAGCGCCGCGTCCTTTACCTGCCGGCCGCGCAGCTCTGTTGATCCCGACCTGTGTGCGTCTCTCCCGGCCGCTGCTCTCCAGGTAAGGCGCACCATCATGTGTATCTCCACTCTCTGGAATGCGAGGACTGAGGAGGGATTGCTGCAAGACTTGGGGAAATTCCTGGGCCAGTTATTATGCTACAGACACATGTACTTAGCTGTAATTTTATCTCCGAGAAATAAGCATGCATTGTTGTTTGTGGCAAAAAAGCGAGCCTATAGCCAGCCTATTGCAGGCTGCGCATGAGTGTATTATACAGAGTTCAGTTTGGCCCTTATGTCTTATGTGAAATATAAATTAGATTGTTGTCTTATATCACAGGCTCTAGGTTATATCTTCCAATGGGATAGAGGGCCTGTATTGCTTCATATCAACTCTGTTCTGTTGCATTTTATCATTGCCGGCTGCAGACCAGACCGGTTTTATTTGATCAGGACCCCAGGAAGACTAGACTCTTTCATGTGTCTCTAATGATGGGGATCCTTTAATAAACATAAACATTTCCACGAATGCTGATTGCTGTTACTTTGACTGCCTATGTGGTCTGTGCGTGCGTGCTTGCTTGCTTGCGTGTGTTGTATGTCTGTCTGTGTGAGAGAGAAAGTATGTGCGCGTGTGTGTTATTATTATTAACACACACGCCTGTGAGTAGAGTTTATTTATGCTGGGCTATTAATTATAATAATGTGCTATCAGTTCGAGGCCATGCATACTGACTCCTGTCACTGTGTGTGACATTTGCGCCCTTAACTGTCTGTGAGTCTGACCGTTTATTATGGTGGTGTGCGTGTGTGTGTGCGCGTGTGGGTGTGCGTGCGCGCGTAGCCTCGCTCCCCTCTGTCCCCCCCCCCCCCTCCTCCCATAATTGTTTTTGCGCTGCCGCCTCGCTGTCCCGCTCCCCGGGCCCCCGCGGGGGAAGTCCTGCCCGCAGACAGGCAGCTCGGCCCGGCCGCGTGGGACATGCCGGGTCCTGCCGCTCCTCTGAAGTCTGTCTGCGCGCTCGCTTTGAACTTGCTGCCGGAGCGACGCTCAGGCTGGAAATCAATCCGTCTCTATTCTCTCTCTCTCTCTCTCTCTCTCTCTCTCTCTCTCTCTCTCTCTCTCTCTCTCTCTCTCTCTCTCTCTCTCTCTCTCTATATCTTTATCTATATCTCTCTCCCCCTATCTCTCTCTCTATCTCTACTGTCTCTCGCTCTCTGTCTCTCTCTCGCTCTCTGTCTCTCGCTCTCTATCTTTATCTATATATCCCTCTGTCTCTCTCGCTCTGTCTCTCACTCTCGCTCTCTATCTTTATCTCTCTCCCCCTATCTCTCTCTCTCTCTCTCTCTCTCTCTCTCTCTCTCTCTCTCTCTCTCTCTCTCTCTCTCTCTATTCTCTCTCTCTCTCTCTCTCTTTCTCTCTCTCTCTCTCTCTCTCTCTTTCTCTCTCTCTCTCTCTCTCTCTCTCTCTCTCTCTCTCTCTCTCTCGCTCGCTCTCTGTCTCTCTCTCGCTCTCTGTCTCTCGCTCTCTATCTTTATCTATATATCCCTCTGTCTCTCTCGCTCTGTCTCTCACTCTCTCTCTCTCTCTCTCTCTCTCTCTCTCTCTCTATTCTCTCTCTCTCTCTCTCTCTCTCTCTTTCTCTCTCTCTCTCTCCTCTCTATTCTCTCTCTCTCTCTTCTCTCTCTCTCTCTCTCTCTCTCTCTCTCTCTCTCCTCTCTCTCTCTCTCTCTCTCTCTCGCTCTCTGTCTCTCTCTCGCTCTCTCGCTCTCTGTCTCTCGCTCTCTATCTTTATCTATATATCCCTCTCTCTATATCTCTAATCTCTCTCTATCTCGCTCCTTCGCTCTATCTCTCTCGCTCCTTCGCTCTCTCTCTCTCTCTCTCTCTCTCTCTCTCTCTCTCTCTCTCTCTCTCTCTCTCTCTCTCTCTCTCTCTCTCTCTCTATCTCGCTCCTTCCCTCTCCACACCCAACCACCCCCTCCTCACAGAGACTCTTTCATGTTCTCAGGTAACGGCAAAAAGGAGAGAAGAAGTGTAACTCATCTTCAAAAGAGTTAATATGGCGTCTGGGGATTAAAGGGATAAAAGCGAAAAAGTAACAAGGGCTCGTGCGGTAATCCCGATCACAAGACCAGACCGAGTTGAATGGCTAATATGTTTACTTCTAGGTTTCCAAATCTATGTATCACTTGTTGTCAGCATTTGAACAATGACCTTATTAAGAGTGTCATAGCCTATACTTCTTGTGAATGGTTAGATTTATGTTAGGCTACATTTCACAAGTGATTCCACTCCAGAGATAGAGACTATCCATTTCTCTGTATGGAGAAATGTATTGACCTCAGGGCGCTCTAGTGTTTCACAACACATCACAGCCAAACCATTAATCTGCTAAACAGTTGGCTTATGAAAGTCAAAGTTATTTAAACTCATTATAGCTCCGTTGTTTTCAGTAGGCTACCGTACACAGGGCTGTACACTAAGCTTTTTCACTAGGGGCACACTTGCCCCTAAATGAGAAATTTAGGGGCAAAGAATATTTTTTAGGGGCAAATTTTTAAATAACTATTTTACCATTATAGTAGGGCTGGGCGATATGGCCTCTAAATGATATCGCGATATTTTTTGGCCATATCACGATACACGATATATATCGCAATATTTTGACATTTCCTCTAAAGCACTTAAAAATGCTTGATTTAACCCTTTGATGCATACAGTCACGCCAATATGATGATTATAATAAGTCCCTGCAACATATGTTTGCATTATTAAACCATGAAGATGCTTTAAAAAATAATTTAATGAAAATGTACTAAGAGTAGTCTACTGACACACTAATAAAAAATGTATTTACATCTAAGACCATTTATATAAAAACTTTTGGGTGCCTTTTTTTGCACAGTACTGTGTTTTCTATCCACTTTAGCCAAACACACACACACACACACACACATATATATATATATACACACACACTACTGTGAGAAAATAATAATCACACACACAAAGGGATAATGGCTTATAGCAGACTTAATTATTTTAGAATATTTCAAATAATGAAATTAAATGTTTATCATCAACTATCCAGTTAGTATTTATACTGTCTGTAACGTTTGGCTACTTTAAATCATTGAATGTAGAGAGAGCTGTACTGTATTGTACCCATTCTACAATCTGTTAATAAAGTTTTCAATCAATCAGAGCGAGAGAGAGAGAGAGAGAGAGAGAGAGAGAGAGGGGGCGAGAACGAATGAGAGAGCCAGCCCCCCTCCCCCGGGTTTTGTTCTAGGTTCGCGTTTTGATCGTCTAAGCTGCCGTAGGTGATGACGTCACACTCGAATGTAAACAGGACGCGTTTAACAGACGGAGATGGAAAGTGGATGATATACAGTAACAGAAACGAATAACCAATAAATATGAAGTTATGTTTAAACTTCTGTTGTCAAGCGTTGTCAATATAACCCACCCCCTTTCCTCCCGAATGGAACTAGTGTTGTGGAGTCCGCTTTGACTGGTGTCCAGGGTTAGCAGCAGCTAACGCTAGTTAGCTTAGCATAATCCTAATGGATACCATGGATAGCAGCTAACGTTAGCCCATTGCTCGTGTCAATCAAATTGCATGTTATTAAAGGTCCGCGCTGGTCTGTCTAATGAAATTACAACCGCAACATTATGCCCTGGTTGTAGGCTAATGTTTTATCCAATTTGTATGGATTAATTTAGGAGTGAAATGCGAATGAAGGGTTGCAATCACTACTCGCAAGCTTGCCCCCAGATGATATTTTCCACTCGCACCGGCCAGATTAGGGGGCAATTTGCGACGAGATGATCGCAGTGTACAGCCCTGGTAGAATAATCACTGACAATTGTTCAGAATGTTTTGTTCCCAGCACAAGGGAAATACTGATGATTAAATAATAATAATAATAAAACAACGAAATAAAAAAGGTAAACATAACAAAATGCAGCTTGGTGTTTTGTGAAAAAGCAAGCGTTTATTCATAATGTTTTGAATATGTCGTTTCTACAAGGCTGCATTCAGTGGCATTTTTACTCAGCGATGCTGGTTTGAGGATAACCACGAGAAATCGTATCTTTATTGTGAGGGCTGTGTGTGTGTGTGTGGGTCATGAGCAGATAACGGACTCTTAAAGTTATCCGTGAAACGGACAACCACTAGACTGCTTACGCAGATATTTTAGGAGAGGGGAAAAATTAAACAACAGAAAACAACCTTTACAGGTGGAAATCTCAAAGTAAGTAATTAAGAAAATAAATCAAGCCCCAAAAAACAGGACTACTCTCAATAAAGAGGTATAGTATAAAAGTAAATAAGCCACAAGGACACCTCCTAATAAAGGAGTTAATATTGGAAAAAGTAAAACAATAAACCTTCACTAAGGGAGTTTATGTGTAGAATCACGTGAGTAGCCTAAAATAAGAATGACTACCATAAAGCTCAATTCTGAATTAGAGATCAGACTACACTTCAATATAATGAGTGTGACCAAAAGGACAGCCAACACTAGGAAATGAAAAAGTAGTTGACACTGCGATCTCCAAACTTAAATAGACTCCACATGGCCATAGGCACAGCTGCATTGCATCAGGTGCAATCAAGCCCACACACCTGCCGACCCATGAGGCAATTAACCACAGGGAACAGGGATTGACAGCTATCCCTCACAGAGAGGTGAAATAAAGCAAAAATAGACAGCTGTCCCTCACAGAAAGGTGAAATAAGGCAAAAACCATGACAGGACCCCCCCTCTAGGGGGCGGCTCCAGACGGACCCTCTGAGACACGTCTCCGAAACTCCCGAACAAGCTCAGGGTCCAAGATGTCCCTGGCCGGAACCCACGTGCGCTCCTCTGGCCCATAACCCTGCCAGTCCACCAGGTACTGTATACCCCTACCAACCCGCCTACTGGACAGGATACGCCGTACAGTATACACAGGTTGGCCATTAACGAATCGAGGGGGAGGTGGAGGTCTCTCTGCAGGAACCAACCTGCTCCTCCGAACCGGCTTAAGGCGGGATACGTGGAATGTAGGGTGTACCCTAATCGACGAGGGTAACCGAAGACGCATCGTGACTGGGTTTATCTTGCGAACAATAGTGAAAGGGCCCACAAAACAGGGAGCGAGTTTGCGCGACTCCACCTGTAACTGAGGGGTACAATTCCCTGACTGTATTACTAGATATGATACTTACTACCACTACCTTTGTACTTAATATTCGGCCACCCAGTACACGGCATAAATATATTATCATAAACACTCTCACGTAGATGAAACGGATCCAACACAAATGTACGAAGTCGAAGTATGCGTTTATTACTACACAGCAATGGTGTGTAGAGCAAGCACTTAATCACTTAATTACATTTATGAATTGAAATAGTATGCACTTTTATGGCAAAGAGTATTCGTCGGTATATCAATAGAGAATGTCCAATCTCTGATGGCGCAGGTGGTAAATATACGACCTGGAATAGTTAAGGAATAACAGCAATGATACTTTAATGATTATATACTAGATACACTAAGGGGGGGTTAATCCGGTCGCTTGTAAGCCGACAGGAGTAGGAGGGGGGGGGGTAGAATCCGGCTGCCTCGTCCGGCCAAGGGTATCCCAGGTGAACCCACTGTAGTGCCGTTCAATGCGCCGGCGATCCTTGGACCACAGATGAAAGCAGGTGGACTCTTTGTGGGCCGGCTCTCTCCGGTCCACGGGGGAGAGACGTGAAGCGACCTCGTCTTGCAGAGCGTCTCCTCACCTTGCGTCCTCTCCAGGGGGGGGGGTTCCAACACACGGCAGTGTCGGGGGTCTTTATCCATGGAATAATCAAAGTATACAAAGCATAATCCGTGCCTGGGAAGGCGGGCTGTCGTCGGTAGAATAATCCGGTATACAGGTCCACTCGCTCGTCGGCTCTGGGGCTCCTCGGGTGCAGCTTCACATGGGGTCAACCACCCTGGGTAAGCAGCCAGTTCTCTGCCCGAAACGATGGGGTACTGACTACGGTAGTATTCTCACCGCACGAAGCACTATATATTAACAGACTATTATTAGCTTAATAGACTACGTCCAACTCGACGATATAGTGCCAAATATGACTATTCAAATATTAATATACACGATGTCTCAATACCGATGGTAGGCGAACTTGGCCTTACTCCCACACGTGGCGTCGCGGGGAGGCTTTACGTCTGTGACTCTATTGGAGGGTAAGAAACTGGACTGAAAAGAAAGTCCTACTTTAGTAGCGCAGTATATATACGCACTATGAACAAATAGTCCCATTAGTGGTGCGGTAGCCAGATTCCTACGCGGAACTAGGACTTGTTCGTACATGTGGAGCGGTACGTTTGAACTGGGTCTGAGGGGTATGGCAGCCTGGCACCAAGGTCTCGACCAATAGTAGAATGGAGACTATTATGGGATGTTCAGTAGGCTAGAATGGATATTCAATGCATATTGTACAAGGAATATACAAGGGATATCAGGGAATATTAGAGAATATACAAATACAATTAAATATATATATATAAATAAATATATATATTCGGTTTAATCTGGCCCTTCACAACAGCCACCCCCTGATTGGTCCCAGACCTAATCAGTTAAACAGAGACAGATTAATCGCGTTGTCTATTTACACATAAGGGTTTGCTGTAGGGGTCAGTCAACTTCACAAAGTCATAGGGTTGTAGGGTCATGGTCATCATCGATTGTGTCTGGGAGTCGAGGCAGTTCTATGAGCCTCGCCACGGGACGGGTGTAAGTGCGACCCTGGACGAGCACTTCAGCTGCTCGGACCTTGCCGTCGGCACCGGTGATCACTTTGCTTACGCGGCCGGCCGGCCACATAGCTCTGGGCAGTGATTGATCAATAATCATGACGACTGTTCCTTCTGTCAAATTGTCTCTCTCCTTTACCCACTTCTGGCGGGTCTGTAGAGACGGTAGGTAGTGCAGTAGGAAACTGTTCCAAAACTTGTCGGCTAATACTTGGCTGTACTTCCACATTCGTCGGCCGTTCGCTTCTTCAGGCCGGTACATTGTCTGGGGTAATGCAGGATCTAGCCGCCCCATCAGGAGTGTGTTGGGGGTAACTGGGTCGATATCCGCCACATCACTGGAGACATATCCGAGGGGCTTCGAGTTAAGTACTCCCTCAATCTCCGTGAGGACTGTCATTAGGACTTCTTCCGCCACAGTCTGGGCCCCAAGTACTGCGTACAGGGCTGTCTTTATGGAGCGCACTTCTCGTTCCCAAGTGCCACAGAAGTGGGGTGCGTTTGGGGGGTTGAATTGGAAATCAACCTGTGCTGGAGCGAGGTGGGTCTTAAGTTCTGGGCCCATAGCTTGGAAGCTCTCTCTCAGCTCTCTTTCGCCGCCTTTGAAGTTTGTCCCATGATCGGACAATAGGGTAGACGGTCTTCCTTTCCGTGATGTGAATCTACGGAAGGCCATAAGGAATGAGTCTGTGCTCATGGTCGGGAGAAGCTCGATGTGTATCGCTCTGGTGGTCATGCATTTGAATACAATACCCCACCGCTTCTCGGTTCCTCTTCCTTTCTTTATGTGCAGCGGGCCAAAGCAGTCCATACCCGTTGAGTGGAATGGCTTGTCACCGATTCGGAGGCGACATGGAGGAAGGTCAGCCATCCTTGGTATGCTGGGCTGCGCGCGCCACTTGCGGCAGTCTAGACATGTTCGCTGGAAGCGTCGTACCGCCTCTCTTCCTTGTAGGATCCAGTAACGACGTCTGATTTCCGCGAAGACTCTTTCTGCTCCTGCGTGATGTACATCCTCATCGTATTTCTTTATAATCAGCTCGGTGACCTTGTGTTGGCTGTTCAATACGATCGGTTATTTAATGTCATCCGGTAGATTGGGGGCTCTGCGTAGGCGACCACCCACTCTGATGAGGGTATGAGCGTCGCTCTCGGGGGCCAGATGAATTAATCTGCTGTCGGATGGGACGGGCTTTCCTCCCTGTAGACAGGCCAATTCATCGGGGAACGAGTCTCTCTGGGCTCGCTGCAGTAGAAGCAATTCTGCTTCCTCGTAGTTAGCTGCTGACATATCAGCGGGGGACTTGCACTCCGGGTGGTACCGCAGGAATGTTCTTTGTTGTGCACTCTCTATGGACGTGCAATCGTCTATGTTAGGGTCGGTGGAGGCTACGGTGCTCAATCCACAGAACACAGACTTCTTATTTTCCACCTCCTCTGGACTTGCTTCCCTCGGGATAGGCATGGGCCACTGTCCTTCCGGGAGTCTTAGGAATGCGGGGCCGTCACTGTAGACATTGCGACGGGTGAGGTCATCCAGGGGCATCCCCCGGGTGATGACGTCAGCTGGGTTCTGTTTTGTATCAACGTAGCGCCACTCTGTTTCTCCGGTTAACTCTTCGGTTAAGTCTTGAATCTCGGTGACTCTGACTCCCACGAAGACTTTGTACTTGCATGAGTCCGATTTGATCCAGGCGAGTACCGTCGTGGAATCTGACCACAGGATTGTTCTAGACACCGGTATGGTGAGCTCACGTTGGATGAGCGTGGCTAGGTGCGCTCCGGCTAGGGCTGCGCAGAGCTCTAGACATGGGATAGATTGTTGCTTGCGTGGGGCTATTCTCGAGCGGGCGAGGACAAATGCTGTGTAGATCTCTTCGTCCGCTGCTGGGTCCTCTGCTACATGTTTCTGTAGTGCAAATGTAGCACAGCAGGGGCTGCACGTCGTTCCGAAGGGGAGGACTTCCCATTGGTAGATGGCTGGGTGCTCATCTCCTGGCTTCTCTCTCCATAGGAACCGTAACAGGGGCTTGTCCGCCTCTACTAATCTCACCTGCAGGAACATTCCTTTAATGTCCCCGCTGATGGCCACCTTTTCCTGGCGGAAGCGGAGTAGAACGCCGAGTAGGGAGGGGCCGAGTGTGGGACCGGGCAGTAACTCTTTATTCAGATTTTGGGATCCGATCTGGTAGCTGCAGTTAAATACTATGCGGTCTTTACCGTTGTGATGGACCTTGTGGTGGGGCACGTACCACGATTCAGTGGTCTGGTCAGCCTCTTTAATGTCCATCTTTGTGACGTGTCCCGCTGTGATGAGCTTCTCAATCTCAGCGCGGTATACACTCTCTTGGGCGGGGTTCTTGGCTAAGCGCCGCTCCGTGTTCAGCAGGTACCGTTCTGTGGCGTCTGTCTTGGCGTGGAAAGTAGGCATTCCTTCTCGCCGCAGGAGTGGCGTGGCGTATCTCAACACGCCGTTGACCGGGACTCTCTTGGTCCCTGTCTCGAGGAGGTGAATGGCGTAAATGTCATCTTTAGAGCGAATGTCTTTCTTTCCGTTCTTAAAGGGCATTTGTTCCAAGGTCCATAGCCGCTCTACGTGTTGCAGGAGTGCGGTTTCTCCCTCTGTGACTCGGGAGTGGAGACATCTAGTGGCTGTACTTCGGTTGAGAGATTTGGCGAGCGGGCCTTGGAGAGTCCATCCCGAACGGGTCTCGACTGCTGCAGGACAGCCTCGGGGTCCGGTATGAACCCGGTCTATCGGGACAATGAGGTCTGCATGGTCGGAGCCTATCAACAGGGTCGGCATAGCATTGTCTATGAGCGGGATCGGTAACTTGCGCAGATGTGCATATTTCTCCATCAGCTTGGCGACGGGGTATGTGTACCGCGACAGTCCTATTTCTTGGCTGGTGAAAGCGTCTGCAATCTGGTACCGTCGCTCAGGCTGGCCGCTTGCTGCGATAGAGAATGAGACATTCTCGCCCTTTATCGTCTTCAAATCTCGTCTTATTGTCCGAATTGTCATTTGGGTTTCGCTTCCCCGCAGCCCTAGCTGGGCCGCAGCGGAGGCGAGCAGCAGGGTCTTCTCTGACCCGTCATCGAGGACGGCGTAAGTGTCCAGGACTTTATTCTGGTAGCTTAGTGTCACACGCACTACTTTTAGGAGTACTCGGGCTCCACTGCTGCTGGCGGGATCGATGTACATGACGCTCGCTTTGCGGCTGGATGGTGCGGGTGAAGGGCGCCGTCTGTTACTGTCGTGAAGTATGTCCAGATGGGCTCCATCGCACTTGGTGCACCTTTTCTTTAAGCGGCATTCGGCTGCCATGTGTGAGCGCGCACAGCGAAAACAGCGCTTGTTGGACTTTATCCATTGACCTGCTTCCTCCGCGTTCAGCTTGGGGAAGGAGTCACATTGCGCTAGCCAGTGTTCTTTCTCACAGTAGGGGCACACTATCTTCCACTTCTCCGTTCTGGAGGGGGTACTGTGGCTCCTGCTGCTCGGTACTGACTCCGATTGGTGCATCACAGTCACCGATCTTCTTCCATCATTTAGTCGTCTGGTTCCTTCTCTGGAGCCAGGGGTGCTCCGTCCGAATGTATCTAGCCGTAGGCTGCTGACTTCTCTCGCCAGGAAGTCTGCTAGATCGAGGAGGTTCGGTTCGGGGCCATTCGGGTCTCTGTGGTCCCTCTGCCGCCTAAAGCGCTCCTGACGAGCGGGCGGCAGCTTCTCCAGAATCCTTTCCACATTTGAGTTGGCGTAAAGTTCATGCCTCCCCTTCTCTCTTTGCGCTCCCAACATCCCTACCAGGGACTGCACTCTGATGGACAGGTCGTCCAGTGCTCGATTGTCTATTGCTGGGGGTAAGCGGTCGATGTGTCGGATCTCCTGGATCACGTAATCCCATATGCGCCCATACCTCTGGTCCAATGCTACCAGCGCTGCTGTGTATGGGGTGGTGGAAGTCGCGTAGGCGAGCGCTATATTATGTGCGCGGGGTACCTTTAAGTGCTTCAGTAGGATGGCGTATTTGTGGCGTTCATCCAATACATCCACCAACATGGTCTCCAGACACATGCAGAGTTCTGTATACTGGGCCCGGTTCTCTTGGGTGAAGTCGGGTACCATAGGCGTGTCAATGTATGACGCTGACTGTGGATACATCGGCGAGCGTTGGGGGAGAGGCCTCCTAGGCGAGTCTCCTCCCGCTCCTTGGTATGGGCTGGTACCGGCAGTGTACCATGGCCCTCTTGTCCAGGTGCTGTTCCTCGGTGCGGGTCGTGCGTCGTGCTCACCCGTGTATAGAGTCGGGGGTCTGTAGCGCAGCTCCGCGGGAGTATAGCCTGGGCTGTACCAGTACTGTGCTGTCTTCGGGCGTGGTTCTCCTCCTCTTCCTCTTCGTCTTCAGTTAGGTCATCCAGTGCTTGTAGTCTCTGGTTTAGCCTCTCCACAGGATATGCTGCTCCTTCCCGGTTGCTAGGTCTCGCTTGGACCGGTGGGGGGAGGTGGTCTGTGGGGGGTATAGACCTCGTCTGTTGGTCAAGTTCAGGGTTGTTTACTCGGCTAGGGGATGCCGCCCTGGAGGTGTGTCTAGACGAGTTCCTGGAGCCTCTGGCGGAGGGAGAGGGTGTTGTCCGTCTGATCAGCTGTTCTATTAGTTGCGACTGCTGTCTGTCGCGCGCTGCGTCCCGTTGAGCACCGGCTCGTTCTCGGGCCACATTCTCTTCCATCTGAATGCGTCTTATTTCTAGACGTATCTGCTCGTGTTCGCTTCGCTGCTGGATCTGCAGTCGGTCGCGTTCAGCAGCGGCGTTCAGGCTGATGAGGAAGGCCTGCTGTAGGGTCCTCTCTGCCTCGCTGGGAGAAGGCGGTTGTATAGGGGAGCCTTCCCTCGGGGTACTCCTTGCGGAGCCTTGGAGCTCTATCTCCACGGTGCTCTCCCCGTCTTCTTCCGTGCCGAGTTCTCTCTCGGTAGCGTTGTATTCCTCCCGGGACTCATCGGGGACTACTTCTTCAGTACTGGCGGGGTGTGAAGTCATGTCTGGTTCCCACTGGTCCCCACCGTGAACTTGGTCAGTTACATTAGAGCCCGTAGGGGCCTCTATGGTCGGGGTAGTCTGGGCGTTGGGGTTAGACATACTTTTACTTTCTAGTTTTACCGCGTTTACTGTTAGTAGAAGACTAGGTTGTTGACTGACAGCGTAAGCCTCTAAGTACTGAGGGAGCCGTCGTTCGCGCTGCGGGCGTTGGTTAGGAGGATCGTTTCGTGGAGTGTTCATCATAGGCCATTTCAATATTAATAACACTATATTAATATTACACTGATTACCCTCCGGCTCGAAGGACCAATTGTAACTGAGGGGTACAATTCCCTGACTGTATTACTAGATATGATACTTACTACCACTACCTTTGTACTTAATATTCGGCCACCCAGTACACGGCATAAATATATTATCATAAACACTCTCACGTAGATGAAACGGATCCAACACAAATGTACGAAGTCGAAGTATGCGTTTATTACTACACAGCAATGGTGTGTAGAGCAAGCACTTAATCACTTAATTACATTTATGAATTGAAATAGTATGCACTTTTATGGCAAAGAGTATTCGTCGGTATATCAATAGAGAATGTCCAATCTCTGATGGCGCAGGTGGTAAATATACGACCTGGAATAGTTAAGGAATAACAGCAATGATACTTTAATGATTATATACTAGATACACTAAGGGGGGGTTAATCCGGTCGCTTGTAAGCCGACAGGAGTAGGAGGGGGGGGGGTAGAATCCGGCTGCCTCGTCCGGCCAAGGGTATCCCAGGTGAACCCACTGTAGTGCCGTTCAATGCGCCGGCGATCCTTGGACCACAGATGAAAGCAGGTGGACTCTTTGTGGGCCGGCTCTCTCCGGTCCACGGGGGAGAGACGTGAAGCGACCTCGTCTTGCAGAGCGTCTCCTCACCTTGCGTCCTCTCCAGGGGGGGGGGTTCCAACACACGGCAGTGTCGGGGGTCTTTATCCATGGAATAATCAAAGTATACAAAGCATAATCCGTGCCTGGGAAGGCGGGCTGTCGTCGGTAGAATAATCCGGTATACAGGTCCACTCGCTCGTCGGCTCTGGGGCTCCTCGGGTGCAGCTTCACATGGGGTCAACCACCCTGGGTAAGCAGCCAGTTCTCTGCCCGAAACGATGGGGTACTGACTACGGTAGTATTCTCACCGCACGAAGCACTATATATTAACAGACTATTATTAGCTTAATAGACTACGTCCAACTCGACGATATAGTGCCAAATATGACTATTCAAATATTAATATACACGATGTCTCAATACCGATGGTAGGCGAACTTGGCCTTACTCCCACACGTGGCGTCGCGGGGAGGCTTTACGTCTGTGACTCTATTGGAGGGTAAGAAACTGGACTGAAAAGAAAGTCCTACTTTAGTAGCGCAGTATATATACGCACTATGAACAAATAGTCCCATTAGTGGTGCGGTAGCCAGATTCCTACGCGGAACTAGGACTTGTTCGTACATGTGGAGCGGTACGTTTGAACTGGGTCTGAGGGGTATGGCAGCCTGGCACCAAGGTCTCGACCAATAGTAGAATGGAGACTATTATGGGATGTTCAGTAGGCTAGAATGGATATTCAATGCATATTGTACAAGGAATATACAAGGGATATCAGGGAATATTAGAGAATATACAAATACAATTAAATATATATATATAAATAAATATATATATTCGGTTTAATCTGGCCCTTCACAACACCACCCGTAATGGAAGGTCGCGTGTGGAAAGCCACACCTGTTGGCCCACACGGTAGGAAGGCGCACGGCGACGGTGTACATCCGCCGACCGCTTGTGCTGTGCCGCAGCACGCACAAGAGCCGAACGCACCCTCTTCCATGTTGCCCGAGACCGACGGATAAACGCCTCGGCAGATGGCACCCCCACGTCCCTCTCCTGTTCAGGAAACAGTGGAGGCTGATACCCAAACTGAACCTCAAATGGGGAGAGACCAGTGGATGCATTGCACAATGAATTATGTGCATATTCTGCCCATGCCAGATGATGACTCCAAGTGGTCGGATTGGAGGAGGCCAAGCAGCGAAGCTTACTCTCCATAGACTGGTTGGTGCGCTCTGTTTGCCCATTGCTCTCCGGGTGGAACACTGATGACAGGCTAACCATCGCACCCAGTATAGCACAGAATGCCTTCCAAAACCGAGCAGTAAACTGGGGTCCACGGTCCGACACCACATCCTGGCAGATGCCATGAATTCGGAAGACATGGTCAACCACCAGTTGAGCGGTCTCCTGAGCAGATGGCAGCTTGACCAGCGGAATGAATGAATGTCACAGGAGCTAGGATCTGTCCTGCAGGAACAATGGGCTCAGGAGGACGGTCCTCTTCTGATCCATCATATAACCGGGAAAGAGCATCCGGCTTGATATTTTTAGACCCGGGACGGTACGTCAGGAGGAAATTAAACCGAGAGAAAAACAGTGACCAGCGAGCCTGTCGCGAGTTTATCCTCTGAGCACCCTGGATATATTCCAAATTTTTATGGTCTGTCCAGACTGTGAATGGGTGTTCAGCTCCCTCTAGCCAATGGCGCCACTCCTCCAATGCCAACTTGACCGCCAACAGCTCCCTGTCCCCAACATCATAGTTTCTTTCAGCCGGCGAGAGCCCATGTGAATAGTACGCACATGGGTGTACCTTACCGTTGGACGATGAGCGTTGAGACAGAATAGCTCCGACTCCAAGCTCAGAAGCATCCACCTCGACGATAAATGGCAGGGATGGGTTAGGAGTAATGAGGATAGGCTCAGAACTGAACCTTCTCCTAAGCTCAATGAACGCTGCCTCAGCCTTGGGAGTCCCCTGGAAATGGGAAGGTGCTGTCTTCCTGGTGAGTGCGGTGATAGGTGCTACCACTGAACTGAAATTACGAATAAAACGACGGTAGAAGTTTGCAAATCCTAGGAATCGTTGCACCTGCTTGACCGAGACGGGTGTAGGCCAGTCTGTCACTGCTGACACCTTCTTGGGGTCCATTTGAATCCTCCCCTCAGATACAATGAATCCCAGAAAGGACACAGAGCGGACATGGAAGGCACACTTCTCAGCCTTCACAAACAACCGTGCACTTGGAGAATATCAGAATGTCATCTAAGTAGACGAAAACAAACTTTTCCAACATCTCCCTGAGCACGTCATTGATTAACGCCTGAAAAACTGAAGGGGCATTAGTAAGACCAAATGGCATCACCAGGTATTCGTAGTGACCATTATGAGTGTTGAACGCGGTCTTCCACTCATCCCCTTGGCGTATGCGCACCAGATTGTAGGCATTGCGGAGATCAAGTTTGGTAAAAATGGATTCCCCCTGGAGGCGTTCGAACGCCGAGTTCATCAGGGGAAGGGGATACCGGTTTTTTACTGTAATGCTGTTCAGACCTCTGTAGTCGATGCAGGGTCTCAGTCCTCCATCCTTTTCTCCCACAAAAAAGAATCCAGCACCCGCAGGTGAAGTGGAAGGTCTAATAAAACCGGTAGCCACAGCCTCTTTGATGTAGGTGTTCATAGCTGCGCTTGACGGGACCGACAACGAGTACAAGGAACCACGAGGGGGAATAGAGCCCGGCTGCAATTCGATGGCGCAATCATAAGGTCGGTGCGGTGGCAGGCAAACACCTCACTGAGGTCAGCATAGACAGTGGGAACTTCCTCTGGTAACGGGTGTGACTCCACGCTCATGATGTTGGTGCTCTCCATGAGGGGGTCAGCTGTACAAGTAAGCGAGGAGAAGTCCTCACACAGAGCCTCTAAACTGTCTAAACTGTCCTCCGCCAGAACCTCCTAACCGAGCGAGTCCCAATCAAACTGTGGATCCAATTCCAAACTCCCATCCTGATCGACAGATGGCTGGGAGTGCAATGGTTGAGAGAGTGGGCTCTGGAAACCAAGACCGCCCACTGCTTCAACAGGATCACAACCTCTCTCACTAAACTGATCATAACTCATGGGTGACGGAGGAATTTGGAAACAACGGTGACGGCATTGGGAGCCCCACTGCATGACAGTGTCCCTCTCCTCACCCCAATTTATCTGTGGCTTGTGTTTACTAAGCCAAGAATGACCCAGCACAATGGGATACGTGGGGGAATCCACCAAAAATAATCGAATGCGCTCAGAATGGTTCCCATAAGCAACCCGCATAGATAAATAATTGGTTCTTTTGGTGACACTGCCTGTACCCAATGGCCGTCCATCAAGTGCTGTGACACTACAGGGCTTATGGAGGGAATGTACAGGTAGTTTAGAGTCCTCAGCCCATCTAGAATCGATGAAACTGTCCACTGCCCCTGAGTCTAAAAAGGCGTCAACCTTAACAGACTGCCTATTCCAGCCTAAAACCACAGGCAAAAAGGTTCGAAAGGGGGTGATGTGATGTCTCACTAGTGTCTCTCGGCCCACTAGCGAGACTGACCGTTTCCCTTCAGTTTCGGACACTCCACCCTCGTGTGACCTTTTCTCCTGCAGTACCGGCACCAGTCCACATGAGAACCAGTCTGCCTGGAGTCACGCACAGAAGTGCTGTCCACCTGCATAGGTTCAGACGAGCTGGCCACTGAAGGTTGTGGAGGAAAGGACGAAACTTCCTCCAGTGGGACACGAACACGTTGGCCCCGCCTCTCACGGTCACAGTCTCTGATCCGGTTATCAACGCGTATGGCGGTAGCGACCAGTGTGTCAAAATTGTCTGGAGATCCCACAACCGCCAAAGCATCTTTAACCTGATCAGATAACGCGTTGGTGAACAAAGTGATGAGTGGTCCCTCAGGCCAGCCTGTAGCCCCAGCCAGTGTCCTGAAAGCGATGGAAAACTCAGCTACACTACTGGCGCCCTGGCGCATGCGCGTCAGCTTCATGGCGACCTCTTTATCGTAGAGTTCATGATCAAAAACGATCTCCATCTCATTCATGAGTCCCTGTGAGTCGTTTAAAACTGGAGCCTGAGCCTGTATGAGTGGAACAGCCCAATCGAGGGCAGGTCCCTCCAACAGGGATCGAATTAGGGCAACACGTGAATCCTCAGACTGAAAACGAGAAGGCTGGGCACTGTACACTATTTGGCATTGTGCCAGAAAACCACGGTTATTTACCTGACTCCCCATTAAAGCGTGAGGGGAGCTGGACTTTAGCCTCACAAGGTAATGACCGGGGGCCTGTGAGTAGTGCTTGAGAGACATTAGGTGGGCTCTGGTGAGGGGGAGGTAATTGTGCATTGGCTATGCGGTCAGCCAAATCACACATGGAACTATCCATCTTGCGCAATCCTTCATACATCTCCCCATGCTGTTGCACCATGAGAGCTTGTTGTTGTTGTAATTGTACGATAGCTTCCTCATGTGAAAGCAATCCTTGACGCTGCGCAGCCAGTGCTTGTTCGAGACCTGTGTTATCTGCTGACCCAGTCATGGCTTTTTCATTCTGTGAGGGCTGTGTGCATAGACTGCTACATAATGGAGCAGTCGAAGCAGGTGCCCCACCATTATTGAGCTTGGGGGGGCAAACATCTGATTTTGCACCCCCACTTTTTGATCATATGAAAAATATGATATACCCCCCCCCCAATATATAAATCTAACCATAACTACGTAATTTCAATCAAATTAATAATACGCAATGACACTTAATAACAAGTTTTTAAGTTTCCAAAGATTACGAACCCCCCCCCCCCCCCCCCTGCACCATATGGTTTGATCCAGTGCCTCCCATCTCCAGCGCGTAGACCTTGGCGCACAGCGCTGCAGCCTGCAGGTAGGCTGAGTGTAAATATCAAAGCCCACAGAGTGTGTCATAATATTGGTGGCAGGCAGGCAGGCTTTTCCAGTAAGTTGTTCAAATAAAAGGATTATGTTAGACATGTCTTTACTATTGAGTGGTAGAACTTCTACGGTTCTACAACGCAATACAATAAAAGTGTTTCACGGTCCCGAAATGCAATCTAGTCATACCGTAAAAAAACCTCTAATAAATAATAATAACGTTTCCCTCTCTGGTTGGCGTTAGCTTTAGTGCTAGCCGCTAGATAACGTTATCTAGATATGTGGTGTCAGCTGGATGACGTTGACTTCATTTGCAAACGTTAACGCTATCTATATGGCAGACGAGCAGGGCCGGATTAACGACGGCCGCGGCCCGTGGGCCTTTAGTGACGAGGGGCCTCCATTTTTTTATTTTTTTTTACTTTTACTTTTTTTTTTATTTTTTTTTGAGATCGATGTCATGACTGTGCACTGCAGACGCAGGGAGGAGGCAGAGAAGGAGAGAAAGAGACACAAGAGTTACAGGTAAGGGAAATATATATTTTTTCTCTTTCTTATTAAAAACTTGGCCTATTTGAAAGGAGATTGATTTAATAAAAATAAATTAGCGAAAAATCAATATACAGTGTATATACAGTATATATATATTAATATATTATTATTATAGTAATTGGCTATCATACTGCAATATAAACTGAGTTTTATAGTGAAAAGAGCAGCTTTATTGGTCAAATTCATTAAATTTAATAAAAATGCCTGTCCAAAAAAAAAAATATATATATATATAAAAAATATCTTGCACCCCCACTTTCAACTATAACTAGGCGGCCATGGCTGTGTGTGTGTGTGTGTGTGGGTCATGAGCAGATAACGGACTCTTAGGCGGCGGTTACACCTTTCGTATCATCTTCGTATTGTTTTCATATGCGTTTCGCCGCGACGTCGTGCGCCTCGAGTCACACTTTTTTATTTTTTTCGTTTTTGTCACCCGAGCACACTGATGTAGTACACTGCCAAAGCAGTAGGTGGCAGTAGGTGGCAAACATGAAGGCAATTTCAACCAATCAGAACGAATGTGCCAATACACTTCCTGGAAGCTCCAGCAAAGAAAATGTCAATAAGGCAGGCGCCTATGCCGCGCCACCATCTTGCCTATTTACTCAATGCAGCAATTATTTTTCAGCAAAGCCTAATAAAAGTGCAATAAACAAAACGGATACATTCACTGTGTGTTCTGCCTGTCATTTGTTGATGAAACAAAACTAACATCAACACAAGTGACCACCAAGAGCGGATAGTTTAGTCTAAAAAACGATCGGTAGCATTGTTAGCTGCATGCTAACGTCAATGGAGTATGCCATTATAACAATATAGCATTGTGGCTAGAAGCTAACGTTAGCTCACGCTACTTAGCCAGCACCAAAACTGATGATATCGCGAGCTATCAGTAGTTAGATAACATTAGAGACAACGCTGTGTGTATTAAACAAAGGTGAATAGATGACTGGGCCATTTTGTTTAATGCTTGTTAAGTTGAAAGAGGAGCTCTGAGCTAACAGGGTCTGAATCCTGATAGCTCACGTTAGCCAGCTGCTCATGCAATCGGTAATGCTAGCAGAATGAATGGATGTAAACTTTATTTAACATATTGCATATGGGTACAATACAATACGGCTCAATACAAACAATTGTTAAGGGAATGCAGACTGTTGTAGCTTGGACTGGGGTCCTTATAACAATAACTTGACAACACATGGTAGCTGAAGCTATTTGGGACACAGAGCTATGTCCCAAACACACACACTGTTGTCACCGGAAGGGCACGCAGATGGTATCTACTGCGCATGGGCGTTTTCGCAACAACGGCTCCGTGCTGACTACACGCTGTTGTCGATTCGTTTTTTTTGCGTATCTCCAAACGCAAACACAATTTTGCGTTTCAGCCGTATCCACAAAAAAACGCCAAAAAACGCATTTCTGTGTAATAGGGACATCAAACGTCGTCAAAAACGTATTTTTTACTCAGCGATGCTGGTTTGAGGATAACCACGAGAAATCGTATCTTTATTGTGAGGGCTGTGTGTGTGTGTGTGGGTCATGAGCAGATAACGGACTCTTAAAGTTATCCGTGAAATGGACAACCACTAGACTGCTTACGCAGATATTTTAGGAGAGGGGAAAAATTAAACAGAAAACAACCTTTAAAGGGGTTATGCACTGCTATTCCTAGCACTATTTGGGCAACTTTACACACTTCCTGTGAGTCTATGTAACACATATGTAATTTTTATTCCAAAAATAATCATTGTTTTATATTTCTAATCTTGTACTCAAAACCAGCATTTTTCAGCCTCATGAAAGCAGGCTATTATTGGCTTGGCTCCACCCATTCTGGCAGAATGCTTTGAGTGACAGCCACCCACCAAATAGCTCCGCCCATCTCCCCGTCAGAGATTAGGTTTCAGGTTACATACAAATATGGTATGTCATAAATATAGAGATGTAGCAGTACTGTCTATCTATATATATATAATATGTTACCATGAATTGAAATTGGGGGACCCTGATGTAAACAAGACGAAAGTCTTTCTCTGGTCTCCATCATAGCAGTACTGAGCAGTACTGTAGCAATACAAATATGGTAGGTCATAAATATAGAGATGTAGCAGTACTGTCTATCTATATATATGTTACCACTATTTGTAAAAGCCACAACCACGTTACCATATTTGTAATAATGTAAATCATTGTGTCGTTGTACATATTGTGTATACACCGTTAGAAGCTAACATAGCTTAGCTTGGTAGCTATTGTGCTAACAACATATCCCGACGTCCGGCTCGCTGGCCGGCATGCACGCCCGACACAAAATGGTTCTCTCCTCTCTGTACACCCCCGTCCCCACGGGTACCCTGCCGGGGAGCCCATGGACGCGACAACGGCGGCAGCCGTAGGGTGCTCGAGCCCGCCGTAACGCTAGTGGTACACAATAGCTATGAGCTAACTAACGCTACGGCCGCCGCTGTTGTCGCGTCCACAAGCTCCCCGGCAGGACACCCGCGAGAACGGGGGCACACAAGGAGGAGAGAACCACCCCAAATCGAGCACTCATGCCGGCCGACAAGCCGGACACCGCGGTTGTTGTTAGCACAATAGTAGCCCACTGTGATGCACCGAGTGGGCCACCATTGATCAACATGCAGCGATGTGTAGCTTGCACGATGCGTGTGCAGTGCTTTGCCACACAGGTCTGAGAAGAGGACCTGCACATGATAGCAACCGGGAGCGTCGCGGAGCATTCAGCCTAGGGCTGGGCGATAAAACGATAACGATAACTATCGCGATAAATTATTTCCTCGAAATAAACATGAAACGTGGTCGCAAAGTTTCGATATATCGATTTTCCAAGCTTGGCTCCGTTCAGCCTCGGCTCAGCTCACTCACTAACAACAACCAACGTTACGTGATGACGTGTTTACGCACAACAGCTAACAACCAATCAGTGAAGGAGATGGCCGAGAGCGAAATATACCCGGAAGGAGGTAGGACTCACTCAACAAGGCTTGCTAGGCTAATTAGCTTGCACGCCGATGTTTTATATATTTACGTGCCGAGTATGTGTGTGACGTGAATTCTGAGGCCACGTTTATAGTAGTGGGGATATACAGTGGACGTCGTTTCAATATATTGTGGCGGAAGAGAGTATTTTAGTGTAATATTTAGCACATTGTCATGGAATACAGCGCTTAGATACTACAGGCTTGCTAGGCTAATTAGCTTGCACGGCGACGTTTTATATATTTACGTGCCGAGTATGTGTGTGTTTTGAATTCTGAGGCCACGTTTATAGTAGTGTGGGGTATACAGTTCGTTTCAATATATTGTGGCGGAAGAGAGTATTTTAGTGTCATATTTATTGTCATGAGATACTCCGCTTGCTTAACGTGTAACGTGCGCGGACTGATGACGACATCAACTCGACTTGAGACATTCGCAGCAGCATAAGAAGTTAATTAAACTTGACGGACATTATATCGACGATAATTATCGATATCGAATTATATGAAAATAATTTTATAATTTTATCGCGATAACGTTTTTGGTCATATCGCCCAGCCCTAATTCAGCCTGCTGGCTACCTAGATCCACTTCAACCAGCCGAGCGTCGGGAGCTCCAGCAGCTTGTCGATGTGCTAATAGCCTGGAGCCAGCTACCGTTAGCTTGCAGAGGCTATTAGCACACCGACAAGCTGTGTAGCCAGCAGGCTGAATGCTCCGCGACGCTGGTTGAAGTGGATCTAGGTAGCCAGCAGGCTGAATGCTCAACGACGCTCCCGGTTGCTAACGCCGGCCCCGGCTGGTGCTAAGTAGCTAGCGATCGCTCCCGAGTCCCGAGAGCTAACGCCGGTCTGTCTGTCGAAGACCGAGGGAACCGCATCAGGCTTCAGCTGATTAGTGATCTTCTGGACAAACCTTCCACCCTGCAGGTAGCAAGAATGGAGGCGGGCATTACTAAAACCACAGAGCCAATCACATCACCGTGCGCTATAAACAGCGCCCTGTGACGTGCACCAGGTCGTCAAATCAACATGACCTGATTTACTAGAGGCAAAGAGGGGATGGGCTGTAGCTGAGGAATTCGCCAATATAGTATTTAGGCCCAAAAACACATTGATACGAACTCCTATTACTATAATACAATGCTAGAGACTGAAAAATGACATTTATAATGCATAGCACCAACCTTTACAGGTGGAAATCTCAAAGTGAGTAATTAAGAAAATAAATCAAGCCCCAAAAAACAGGACTACTCTCAATAAAGAGGTATAGTATAAAAGTAAATAAGCCACAAGGACACCTCCTAATAAAGGAGTTTATATTGGAAAAAGTAAAACAATAAACCTCCACTAAGGGAGTTTATGTGTAGAATCACCTGAGTAGCCTAAAATAAGAATGACTACCATAAAGCTCAATTCTGAATCAGAGATCAGACTACACTTCAATATAATGAGCGTGACCAAAAGGACAGCCAACACTAGGAAATGAAAAAGCAGTTGACACTGCGATCTCCAAACTTAAATAGACTCCACATGGCCATAGGCACAGCTGCACTGCATCAGGTGCAATCAAGCCGACACCCCTGCCGACCCATGAGGCAATTAACCACAGGGAACAGGGATTGACAGCTATCCCTCACAGAGAGGTGAAATAAAGCAAAAATAGACAGCTGTCCCTCACAAAAAGGTGAAATAAGGCAAAAACCATGACATTTATAATGGGCGGACATTCATAAAACTGCCATAAACCATCATCTAGGTTTTTGTCCACAATGCAATGGGCACAGAGCGCTCTAACTTATGTTGTCACAGGTAGCCTGCTGTAACGCGGATGCCTTCTAGCCACTACCCTCCTGTCTTTGGCAAAACCATACCACTGCCCTAGCGTGTTGCATTGAGCACTCATTCCCGCAAGAACCAGAGGGAAACATACGAATCCTTCATCGAATAAAATGTTGATGTAAGGACTGACAACTCGCCAGGATGTTGCTAGCTGCGCTAATGTTAGTTGGTTCTATGGCGTTGCCTTGGATGGTAATGGCTAGAAGGCATCCACGTTACAGCCAGCTGCCTCTGTGCACGATTGCACTGTGGACTCTTGGAGAAACCTAAATGACGTCACGGTAGCTTTATTAAGAAGAACACAGAAGGAACCCTTACTGTAATCACATACCATATTAGCCATCCGTTTGTGCATGCACGTCGTAGCTGATTGCATGTTAGTAGTAGCCATTGATTGCATGTTTGTCTTCTGAGAGTGTTGATTAAGTCTTTCATGTGGAGGATTTTTAGGAAGAACTAGTAATTAATGGATTATAATGTAGAAATATTAGTGATGGACCGATTTCTCCAGTGACAGGGGAGTGACAGAAACAGACAGAATATATAGGGAGACTAATTACTAACAAGACACACCTGGACAGACACATAGGCTGACAAACAATGACAACAATATATAACAATATATACAAATACAAAAGACAAGACACTAGACCAGACCAGGGAACAGAGTGGGTAACAAAGACAACACCACAGCGAACACATTGAACATTAAGGTAAACATTAAGGACATAAGGAGACTATACATATGAATACCGACTAACAGAGGGAGTAACGTAAGGAGTCCACTAGAGGGGGCTGCAGGGCAGGCTTTCTGAAGTGGAGGGGGAGCGTGGCCAGCCTGGGCAACAGAGGGGGGATTGGGACCAGGCTGGAGAAGCGGATCCTGACAATATATTGGCAAACCGATATATCAGTAAAGTGATATATTGGCAAAGTGATATATTGGCAAACCGATATATCAGTAAAGTGGTATATTGGCAAAGTGATATATCGGCAAAGTGATATACAGTATTGGCAAACTGATATATCGACAAAGTGATATATTGATCATCAATACTGATCAAGCAGCTGAGATGTGGGTTTATAATGGTTTATGGTTTATGGATATTGGCTTGTATAACACATACTGTAAGCACTGTTCAGTATCAAAGTTTATAATGTTCATACGGGTTTACGGTTTATAATGACGTGTACATCACACGCACAGTTCAGTATCATTACTGTCTAATATATTAATTCTAAAATAACTCAGTATTAATAAAAGACAGTGCTTGGGCCCTCCCATTCACAAGGAGAATTAAAGTTACAAGCACCTCAGGAAGGCTACTGTACTAATTTTCAAAATTATTTATGCTTTTTTTTTTATCCACTTTTTCTCCCATTTTCTATTTTTTCTCCCATCCCAATTTTCATATCGTCCAATTCAACCCTCCCCTGTCTTCGAACGTTGTTTCTTGCCTCCCACAAGCCGGCTGCAATGTGGACTAAGTCATACATAGCACGAGTCCCCTCCGATACTCGAGGTAACAGCCGTCGCATCTTTTCATCCTGTTCGAGCCTAGTCTCCAGCATTCGTTGCGAGCGCCTTGCCCACTGCGCCACGTAGCCGCCCCGACCACACAGACTTATAAATTTACATTTACATTTAGTCATTTAGCTGACGCTTTTATCCAAAGCGACTTACAAGTTCTGTACGACAAGCCATCAGGAAGGGCACAACTCTATCAGCTGAGTAACAATGTTCGCCAAAGTGTTGAGTGCTACAGTGTAGGTTAGTTTATTAGGACAAGTGCATGACAGTATGGTTAGTTAGGGTTAGATTTTTTTTTTTTTTTTTTTTTTTAATTCAGATAATGGTTGAAGAAGTGCGTCTTTAGTCGACGGCGAAAGATTGGACGTGTTTCGGCTGTCCTAACTGGGGTGGGTAGTTCATTCCACCATTGTGGGGCAAGGACTGAGAATAGGCGACTTCTCTTTGATGACCCTCCCGGAGCTTGGATAGGAGTAGGTCTGAGGCGGCCAGAAGAAGCAGAGCGTAGGGGTCTTGAGGGTGTGTAGTTAGAGACCATTGACCGGAGGTAGGCGGGAGCAGTTCCCTTTGCCGCACGGTATGCTAGGTCGAGGGCCTTGAAGCGGATTCGTGCAGCAATGGGGAGCCAGTGCAGGTCCCTAAGAAGTGGGGTGACATGGGCCGACTTCAGATGTACAAGAACAACATTATAGTTCAGTGGAAAAAGCACACTTGTATTCTACCCAAACATAAAGTAAAATACTGTGACCATCTCTACTTAGAGTATAGTATGTATGTAATAGACCAGTGGTTCCAAACCTTTTTTGTGTCAAGGAGCCCTGAACCGGTATACATTAGGCCGTGGGCCCCCCCCCCCTTGATTAGATTTAGTCTAAGGGAAACCCCATCTGAGAAGTTTGTTGTTGTTAAATATGACTAATAATTCCATAATGGATACTGGATTATACTATAGGAGTTAACAGTGGATAAAGTGAAATCTGTGATCAGAATAGTCACTCTTATACAGTAGAACAGTCACAGTGTTACTATTCTAACTTGTAGTGCATGTATGAAATTAAAACTATTCCACATTTCTTCTGGGCACTCACTCCCTGAAACTCCCTAAACCAGTAGTTTCCAAAGTGTGGTCCGGGGACAGCCAGGGGTATTTTATAAGGTTCCACGAGGTCCCCAGCTAATTTAAGAATATAATTTCATCCATAAGGATCACAATGACAGAATGTATGACTATTCTGGTCATAGGTTTCACTCTTTCCTCTAATTATCTGCACATCTACTAAATACATAGAATGCTGTCATAAAACATATCTAAAAGCAAAACAAATGTGGGTCTGTGGTCTAATTTGTGTCAGTTTAGGGGTCCTTTTAGAACCACTGCCCTCGGACCCCACTTTGAGAACCACAACTAGACTACAGAGATACTAAAGAGGGGCTGTCTGAGACTAATGATTGGCCCAGCTGACTGTCCTCAGTGAGAGCTGGCACTAAATGATCCTGCCCACCTACAGCAGTGCCACTGCAAAGATAAACACACACACACACACACACACACACACACACACACACACACACACACACACACACACACACACACACACACACACACACACACACACACACACACACACACACAGATGGGAGAGAGAGAGAGGGGGGGGGTGTTCTGCCTCAGTGGAGATAAAGAAGGAACGAGGGATCAGGGAGAGAGGACGATGAAAGATAGTCAGCGCCGTCAGGCAGGGAATCAAAGAGACTACTGACTGGCGCTGTTAGGTGTGTGTGTGTGTGTGTGCGTGTGTGTGTGTGTGGGGGGGGGGTTCTTTTCATGTACCCTAAGTTTGTTTTTCCTGCGCCCTGAGTGGGAAGCTGACAGTAAGTCTGTAATTAAAGCATGATAAGATGAAGAGAGAGAGAGAGAGAGTAAAGCCAGGTCTCTCTCTCACACACGCACGCACGCACGCACGCACGCACGCACGCACGCACGCACACACACACACACACACACACACACACACACACACACACACACACACACACACACACACACACTTATCTCTACCCCAATCCTGCACCCAGCCTCCCTGTGAATATGAACAGAATTATAATATTACTGTGGACTTCTGTGTAAAAAAAATATCTCTAGTAGTACACTCTGCATTGTATAACATGCCAGCAACAGCATATTGACATACCTACTGTATAAGTACAAGCACAAATATACTATACTGTAAACAATTTACTATATAATACTCTCAGTGGCATTTGAGCTGTAAACTAGCTTTGTGTTTCTGTCAGTGGCAGTGTGGTCTAGGGTTATTTAACAAGGCTCTACTTACAGTATCTCTGCCTCTCTGTGGATAATCAAGTCACATAGCGTTTATTTTCAAGTGCATTTCTCGAACAGAATTGTCACTCAGACAAATTAGACAAGCAGTCTTGTCTCCTGTCCTTATTCCCCGTACCTGGTTCAACTAAGTTGATCAAAAGTCCCATTAGTCAGATTCAATTAACCAGATGATTTAATCCAGGCTTTCCCTGTTCCTCGAAGGCGGATTCACTCTCGGTAATTCTAACCAGACTTGATACTCAGGATAATTGTGCGTGGCCGCCTCACCTGAAAAGACAGCAGGTGTAGATAGCAGAAATCCTGATTTTCTAACGGCATTGATTGATTGATTGATTGAAAAATGTATTAACAGATTGCAGAATGGGTACAATACAGTACGGCTCAATAGCCTCGCCGACAAGTTAAATGCATATCTATAGTCTAATTTTAAGTCCCTCATTACCCCAATCAATCAGATTATATTTCTTTAAATGTGCCTGCTGGCAGTAGGCTTAATGGAATGAATAATCGAATGAGATCTTGCTAGCGAAAATAATTAGTTCAACTCTTTGAGAGTCGCGACACACACTATGTGGTTATTTTAATAACAGAGCATTGCAAATGTGAATCCCGCGGGATATTTTTAATGAATGAAACCGGGCTTTTGGCTCTGATTCGTTTCATATTCTCCGCTGTGGATGTATTTGCTTAACGGAGTGCCCCGAATTGTGTTTCATTCAAGCATAAATTGAAGCGTCTTTATGCATGGATTGTGGATATGAATTACGAGGAATCTGAATCTGTGGATTGTTGAATTGTATCACTGTCACTCACACGTTATTGTGATATTGTAACTGCGATTAAAATGTCTGAGGTGATGCGCTATTTGACGGATTTGATGACGTGGACGTGACTTGAGAAAATTGAATGAGCCTTTGATGTTTTGATGAATGAATTTGAGAAAATGCATTTATCTGTTCAAGCACTGTTATCTGATGATGAACAAGAGGGTGATGAACATGAGGTGTCACTGGTATAAACCAAAGGTTAATCAATTCAATGCATGTATAGATGATGTCCGAAACAGATTAAAACCTGATTAATAGTGAAACTGTATAGCCTCCAAGCCTCTCTGACACGTTATTTCGGGGGTCGCGCCTTGAAAACTTTGGGAACCATGTATTTATATAGTACATGATACCTAAGCGCATACAGTACGGATATCCTCATAAGTATCTATTAATTTGTATCAATTAGATACTCTTTGGGCTTGTTTTTATCTACTTATTCTGAAAGAGTTGAACTAATTATTTTCGCTAGCAAGATCTCATTCGATTATTCATTCCATTAAGCCTATCCTATCAAGTCTGGTTCGAATTAACGAGAGTGAAACCACCTTCGATGAACAGGGAAAGCCTGGATTTATTCATCGGGTTAATTGAATCTGGCTAATGGGACTTTTGATCGACTTAGTTGAACCAGGTACGGGGAATAGGGCCCTGGTGATATCCTAGCTGATGTTTTGATGAGGTCCTCCTGGCTGATTTTCTGT
Organism: Notolepis coatsorum; assembly: GCF_963971535.1. Classification (NCBI taxonomy): domain Eukaryota; kingdom Metazoa; phylum Chordata; class Actinopteri; order Aulopiformes; family Paralepididae; genus Notolepis; species Notolepis coatsorum. The sequence continues at coordinate 110,446,317 of NC_140167.1, read as the reverse complement.
TGCCGTAAAGTGTGATTTGACAATGCTCTAAAATGCATGTTGAAACATATGATGTTTCAACATATAAACGTGAAACCTGATGCCTGATTGGGGCTGCTTGAAGTAAATAGATATGTAGTTAGAGAACAGGGCAAGCTGTTTGAGGTCGCCAGTCTGTCTCAAAGTTGTCACTCCGATTAGATAGGAAGGTACTTTAATCACAGACTCTATTTTCACTGTATAGATGCTAATCACATTCCAGATTGGATATAGTTCCCTCAGACATCTTTAGTTACACTTAACTGGGCTTTGATCTCAACTGGACATATAGTATTTGACATATTTTGTGGTTGTGGTAAACATTTCCAAACCCAAGAAAACAATATGAATCTTACATTTGCAAACCTCAGAATCTTCCAGTGGCTGTTTGTTTTTAAGAGCAGGCTGATTATAGAAATATCTGAGAAGATGTGATTTAGTCCAGAATTCCATAATGGTCTATACTGTAGTTGGGGAGATAACTGCGGAAACTATGGTCATCCTTATCCATTCTCTCACTGGGCTAACTTCTAGTGAATAAAATATTAGCGAAACTATTATTGTATAAAAATAATTACATTATTATTATTATTATTATTATTATTATTATTATTATTATTATTATTATTATTATTATTATTATTATTATTATTATTATTATTATGATTATGATTATTATGATTATTATTATTATTATTATTATTATTATTATTATTATTATTATTATTATTATTATTATTATTATTATTATTATTATTATTATTATTACTATATTCTATTACTATTACATACTATTACACTATTACATATTACTAAATTTGGCTGGGGGGTGGGGGTGGAACTACCTCAATGACCACTTTTGAGAACCAATGCCGTGGACTACTCACATAGCTGCAGGTGACAGATGCTGGATGAATGACAGCCCCCTTGCACCCCCCCCCCCCACCTCTCGCATGGAAAGATGAGAGACTGAAGGAGACAAAAAACGCCAGCAGCAACATTCCTCCTTCACAATACACATGACAGAAAAATCACTCTTTTGATGGTGGGACACTCTTGTTCGAGCAAACTG
>NC_140167.1:110407727-110442727 GCF_963971535.1 Notolepis coatsorum | reverse complement strand
AATACTAGGGTCCAGCTGCAGCGCCGGAGAATCCTTGCCGTAGCTCGAGGCTACTCGAGTATAGGGTCCAGGTGCAGCTCCGGAGAATCCTGGCCGTAGCTGGAGGCTACTACATTTACATTTACATTTAGTCATTTAGCTGACGCTTTTATCCAAAGCGACTTACAAGTTCTGTGCGACAAGACAGCAAGAAGGGTACTAGAGTACACACAGACAGTGGAGCTTGTTGCGTGGTGGCGATGTCTCGCAGATAATACAAGTACAAGTCTAATTATATAATATATATATTTTATATAAAAAAAATTAAAAAATTTATATAAAATAAATTTTAATTTCTTTTATTCAAAAACGATCGGATCGGTATCGGCCGATATGGCTCACGACGATCGGTGATCGGTATCGGTGGCAAAAAACGTGATCGGGGCATCCCTAATTATGGCCCATTCAATGTCCTATATCTATTGTTCAGGGTGTAGCAAAGTTATACTTTTTCATTCACATATTCATACTAAAATACGGTCTAAAGTATAAGTATGTTTTTATCGTTTTCTGCAGCTTTCTCCAGAACTTGATTTATAGCCCTAAATGCATTATATTGATGATCAAATACAGTTTGGTAGGAATCTGTGCGAGATAAAAAATGTCAACTGGATGTGCTTCTAGGAGTTACTACGTATGATCTGATGTTGACCGGATGGGCGGGGGGTCGTTTATAATTCCGTGGGCAACGTTATATCATTCATCTAGTGTGGGTGATATGATCATCAGAGCAGTTAGTAAAGAACACGTTGGAAAATGACGCTGGATCTTACCGTATCTTCCTCGCGCCGTTGGGCGATGAGCGTGGAGCAGAGATATTCCTATTATGGGATGTATAAATACCCGATCCATTTCCAGGTTGTATAATATATACGTCCAAATCGTCCACGTCATGTTGTTTATCGAGTTATTTGCACCGATCGGTGTTCACTGTGTCAAGATGGAGTCTCTCTAAAGATAGCGAGTGCCCGTACGAAATATGGGTGAGCACCACTTCATCCACAGATCACTTCCTGTTGGGCGATCTGCCGATCGGCCACCAGATGGCGCTCTTGAACCGTTAGAGAGTTGAGTGGAGCTCAGCAGTATATCTCAGGTCCCCGGGGGAGAAATATGATCACAGATTTTTGAAATATTGATATCAAAGACGTGTTACGGCATCTTCGGCAGAATGAGCATGGCGGGGAATGACGAGTTTCGGCGTCTCCGGCGATTAAAGTGTTAAGTCGCGACCCAAATTTTTTAACCACTATGATTTATAAAAAATAATTAAATAATTGCAGTAATACGCAATCTTTCATGCACTGTTAAAAACATGAAATAAACACAAAAAAGTGCAACAAAAGTGCAACTAGGGCAAAAAACCCAATGAAATTAAATAATAATAAATAATATATGCTTCTTAGCAGATTTCTTAACATAACAGACCTAAGTTTGGGGGAACTAATGGGATAACTGGGGTTGCAACAAAAGTGCAACTAGGGCTAAAAACCCAATGAAATAAAATAATAAGTAAGGGATAATGTATGGCTACGAGGTCATTGTCGCAAAATAATTGACCGACACAGAGTTTAAAATACCGAGGCGCCGCGCCGAGGTGTTTTAAACGTAGTGAAGGTCAATTATTTTGCGACAATGACCGAGTAGGCTATATGTAACTGAGGGGTACAATTCCCTGACTGTATTGATAAGTATGGTATTATTAAACCACTACCTCTTGTACTTTAACTTCTGGCCATCCAGTACATGATATATATATGATGAACACTTTCCCACCTGATGAAACGAAGTCCACACAAATGTATAAATCGAATATTTTATATAGCAAAGGGTATATACAACGTTCACTTAATGACATTTATGATTTGAAATGCACTTGTATGGCAAATGAGTATTCGTAGGTAAATCAACATTGAATGTCCAATCTCTGGTTACGCAGGGAGCAAATATACAACCTGGTTCTTTAGGGAACTATAGCGATGGTACTTAAATGATTATAGCTGGATACACTAAGGGGGGGGGGGGTCCCGCTGGTTGTAAGACAGTAGGGGGGGGGTTAGAAGAGCCGCTGGCGGTATCCCATCTGGCCGACGATTTCTTGGGAGAATCCAGAGTGCTGGACACGGTGCCCACAGAACCTCGGTTCACAGATGAATACAGCTGGACCCTCTGGTGGACGGTAGCTGCCGGTCCACAGATGAAGAGACGTGAGGCGACCTCACTCGGGGTAGAGCGCCGTCTCACCTGGACTCCTCTCCGGGGGGTAGTTCCAACACTCAGCAGTGTTGGCCGTTATCCATGGAATAATCAAAGCACCCAAAGCATGTAGATAATCCAAGCCGTGGAAGGCTCGCCGTCGTCCGGGTAAAGTAATCCAATGTACAGGTCCACTCGTCCTGGCCCGGAGCTCCTCGGATACAAGCACCACACGTGGTCTGCCCAGCCTGGTTAAGACTCCAGATAACGTCAGGAACGATGGGGGTACTGCTCACTTTATAACTCTAACCGAACGATGCACCATACATAATAGACTATTATTAGCTTAATAGAAATACGTCCAACTCGACGGTATAGTGCCAAACTATGACAATTCAACTATTAATCCACACGATATCTCAATGCCTATTTTGAGGCCAAGTAGGCCTTACTGCACCACACGTGCGTCGTGGGTGAGGCTTCGCGTCTGTTACTAGGTTGGAGGGTAAAGAACTAATGGACTAAAAGAAAGTTCTACTTTACTTATATATATATGCGCTGTGAACAAATAGTACCATTCGCATTTCGCCAGACGTATTCCTACGCGGAACCGGGCTTGCCACGACATGTTGGGCGGCACGATTGAACTTGAACCAAGGGGCATGGCTGCTGGCGCCAGGTTCTCGCTCGTCCAATGGTAGAATGAAACTATTATGGGCTGTTTAGTAGACTAAAGGGATATTCAGTGCATATTGTACAAGGAATATACAGGGGATATCAAACGATATACAAATACTATTAAATATATATCCATAAATAAATATATATATCCGGTTTAATCTGATCCTTCACAACAGCCGCCCCCTAATTAGTCCCACCTAATTAGCTAAGCAGAGACAGATTAACCGCACTGTCTACCACTCAAGGTCCGCTGTAAGGGTCAGTCAACTCACAAAGTCATGGGGTCATGGTCATCATCGATAGTGTCTGGGAGTCGGGGCAGTTCTATTAGCCTCGCCACGGGTCGTGTGTAAGTTCGCCCTTGGACGAGCACTTCAGCTGCTCGGACCTTGCCATCGGCACCGGTGATCACTTTGCTTACGCGGCCAGCCGGCCACATAGCTCTGGGTAGTGACTGGTCGATAATCATGACGACTGTTCCTTCTGTCAAATTGTCTCTCTCTTTTACCCACTTCTGGCGGGTCTGTAGAGACGGTAGGTAGTGGAGTAGGAAGCTGCTCCAAAACTTGTCAGCTAGTACTTGACTGTACCTCCACATTCTTCGGCCGTTCGCTTCTTCAGGCCTGTACATTGTCTGGGGTAGCGCGGGGTCCAGCCGCCCCATTAAGAGTGTGTTGGGGGTGACTGGGTCGACATCTGCTACATCACTTGAGACGTAACCGAGGGGTTTTGAGTTCAATACTCCCTCGATCTCCGTGAGGACTGTCATTAGGACTTCTTCCGCCACAGTCTGGGCCCCAAGCACGGCGTACAGGGCTGTCTTTATAGAACGTACTTCTCGTTCCCAGGTTCCACCGAAGTGGGGTGCGTTCGGGGGATTAAACTGGAAGTCAATCTGGGATGGAGCGAGGTGGGTCTTAAGTTCTGGGCCCATAGCTTGGAAGCTCTCTCTCAGCTCTCTTTCTCTGCCTTTGAAGTTTGTCCCGTGATCAGACAACAATGTAGACGGTTTTCCTTTCCGTGATGTGAATCTTCGGAAGGCCATAAGGAATGAGTCTGTGCTCATGGTTGGAAGGAGTTCGATATGTATCGCTCTGGTGGTCATGCATTTGAATACAATACCCCACCGCTTCTCGGTTCCTCTTCCTCTCTTTATATACAACGGGCCAAAACAGTCCATGCCTGTGGAGTGGAATGGCTTGTCGCCGAGTCGGAGGCGACAGGGGGGTAGGTCAGCCATCCGTGGTATGCTGGGCTGCGCGCGCCACTTTCGGCAGTCTAGACAGGTTCGCTGGAAGCGTCGCACCGCTTCTCTTCCTTGAAGTATCCAATAGCGACGTCTGATCTCCGCGAAGACTCTCTCTGCTCCTGCGTGGTGTACATCCTCGTCGTATTTCTTTATGATCAGCTCTGTGACCTTGTGTCGGCTGTTCAAGACTATCGGGTACTTAATGTCATCCGGTAGATCGGGGGCTCTCCGCAGGCGACCACCCACTCTGATGAGATTATGGGCGTCACTCTCGGGTGCCAGGTGGAGCAGTCTGCTGTCTGATGGGACGGGCTTTCCTCCCTGTAGACAGTCTAGCTCATCGGGGAACGAGTCTCTCTGGGCTCGTTGTAGTAGAAGAAGTTCCGCTTCTTCGTAGTCAGCTGCTGAAATGTCAGTGGTGGACTGAATCTCTGGGTGGTGCCACAGGAATGTCATTAGCTGCGCACTCTGTAGGGTAATGCAGTCATCTATGTTGGGGTCTGTGGAGGCGACTGTGCTCAGTCCACAGAACATAGGTTTCTTGTTCTCAGCCTCCTCTTTACTTGCTTCCCGTGGGGTGGGCGTAGGCCACTCTTCTTCCGGGAGCTTGAGGAATTCTGGTCCGTCACTGTAGATGTTGCGACGGGTGAGGTCATCCAGGGACATTCCCCGGGTGATGACGTCAGCTGGGTTGTGTTTGGTGTCCACATACCGCCAGCTCGCTGCTTCTGTTAACTCTTGAATCTCGGTGACTCTGACTCCCACGAAGACTTTGTATCTGCATGAATCAGACTTGATCCATGTGAGTACTGTCGTGGAGTCTGACCACAAGATTGTTCTGTGCACCGGAATGGTGAGTTCACGTTGGATTAACGTGGCTAGATGCGCTCCTGCTAGGGCTGCGCAGAGCTCTAGACGCGGGATAGATTGTTGCTTTCGTGGGGCTATTCTTGAGCGAGCCAGGATGAAAGCGGTGTGTATCTCTCCTCCCTTCTCTTGGGCACGCAAGTAGGCCACCGATCCATAGGCTACTTCGGAGGCGTCGCTGAAGACGTGTAGATCCATCTTGCATGTCTCTGGCCTCACTGTGGATGGGAAGTAGCTGCGGCGTATATTGACGCCTGGGAGTGAGCGGAGTTCCATCTCCCACTCTCTCCATGTGGAGGCAAGGTGTGCAGGTATTGGGTCGTCCCAGCCCTGGTCCTTGTCCCATAGTGCTCGTACAATCATCTTTGCCCTGGTGGTGTAAGGTAGAATACATCCCAACGGGTCATATTGTCTGGCGAGTGTTCTGTACACACTCCGTCTGGTGGTCGGTATCGCCGTCGACCTTCCCTGCTCTGGAGTCAGGGGTTTGTGTCTATAGTGGAGCGAGTCTGTTTTGAAGCGCCAGACTAGTCCTAGTGTCATTTCTTGGGCTTCTCCTGGGATGGTCGCCATCCAGGTCTCGCTGCTGGCAGCCTTGTCCGCGGGGGAGAGGCTGCGCAATACGTGCGGGTCACTGCTGGCCCACTGCCTGAGATCAAAGCCGCCTTTGATCAGGGAGGCGCGTAGCTTGATTAGGAGAGCCTCGGCTTCTTCTTGAGTCGAAACGCTTTGTAAACAGTTGTCCACGTAGAAACTGTTCTTCACACTGTGTCGGACCTCTTCATCTGCTGCTGGGTCCTCTGCGACCTCTGGGTTGAGGTTGCGCAATACTGGGGGGTCGCTGCTGGCCCGCTGCCGGAGATCAAAGCCGTCTTTGATCAGGGAGGCGCGGAGCAGCGCACGACGTCGCCAGTCAATTTTCTTCTCGACATGCTGCAGGAGTGTGGTGTCTCCTTCTGTCGTTCTGGAGTGGAGGCAGCTAGTGGCTGCTGTTCGGTTGAGAGATTTAGCGAGGGGGCCTTGTAGTGTCCACCCTAGGCGGGTCTCGACTGCTGCAGGACAGCCTCGGGGTCCTGTATGGACCCGGTCAATCGGGACTATGAGTTCTGCATGGTCGGAGCCTATCAGCAGGGTCGCGGTGGCGCCGTCTATGAGCGGGATAGGTAGTTGACGCAGGTGCACATATTTATCCATCAGCTTGGCGATGGGGTAGGTGTACTGCGATAGTCCTATTTCTTGGCTGGTGAAAGCATTTGTAATCCTATACCGTCGCTCTGGCTGCCCGCTTGCTGCGATAGTGAAGGAGACATTCTCGCCCTTTATCGTCTTTAAATCTCTTCTTATTGTCCGAATCGTCATTTGGTTCTCGCTCCCCCGCAGTCCCAGCTGGGCCGCAGCGGACGCGAGCAGAAGGGTCTTCTCTGACCCGTCATCAAGGACGGCGTAAGTGTCCATGACTTTATCTTGGTAGCTCAATGTCACACGGACTACCTTTAAGAGCACTTGGGCGCCGCTGCTGCTGGCGGGGTCAATGTACATGACACTTGCCTTGGTGCCGCTCGATGGTGCAGGTGTAGGCCTTCTTCTGTTACTGTCGTGTAGTATATCTAGATGGGTTCCGTCACACCGACTGCACCTTTTCTTTAGGCGGCATTCGGCTGCCATGTGACTGCGCGCACATCGGTAACAGCGCCTGTTGGACTTTATCCATTGACTCACTTCTTCTGCATTCATCTTTGTGAACAGGTCACATTGTGACAGCCAGTGTTCTTTCTCACAGTAGGGGCACACCATCTTCCACTTCTCTTTTCTCGAGGGGGTGCTGTGGCTCTTACTGCTCGGTACTGACTCTGATTGGTGCATGACAGTCACCGATCTTCTTCCATCATTTATTCTCCTGGGTCCCTCTCTGGAGCTTGGCGTGCTCCGCCCGAACGTATCCAGTCGTAAGCTGCTGACTTCTCTCGCCAGGAAGTCGGCTAGATCAAGGAGGGATGGTTCGGGGCCGTTAGGATCCCGGTAGTCTCTCTGCCGCCTAAAACGCTCTTGTCTTGCGGGTGGCAGCTTCTCCAAAATCCTCTCGACGTTAGAGTTGGCGTATAGCTCATGCATGCCCTTTTCCCGTTGCGCTCCCAGCATCCCTACCAGGGACTGCACTTTGATTGACAGGTCGTCTAATGAGCGATTGTCTGTTGCTGGGGGTAGGCGATCAATATGCCTTATCTCTTGGATTACGTAATCCCATATACGTCCATATCTCTGGTCCAGCGCTGCTAGAGCCGCGGTGTATGGGGTCGTAGAGGTGGCATAGGCTAGCGCTATATTGTGCGCTCGCGGTACTTTCAGGTGCTTCAGTAATATTGCATACTTGTGACGTTCATCAGCGACATCCACCATCATTGTCTCTAAGCACATCCGGAGCTCCGTGTACTGTGCTCGATTCTCATAGGTGAAGTCTGGAAACGACGGCGTGGCAATGTATGACGCCGTGGATGGCTGATACATCGGCGAGCGTTGAGGGAGAGACCTCCTAGGCGAGTCTCCTCTTGCGCCTCTCTGTGGGCTGGTACCGACAGGGTACCATGGCCCGCTGGTCCAGGTGCTATTCCTCGGGGCTGGTCGTGCGTCGTGCTCACCCGTGAATAGAGTCGGGGGTCTGTAGTGCAGCGCCTCGGGGGTATAGCCTGGGCTGTACTGGACCTCCTGGTCCGGTGGAGTACTGTGCTGTCGTCGGGCTTGGTTCTCCTCCTCTCCCTCTTCTTCTTCTATCAGGTCCTCTAGATCCTGTAATCGTTTATTTAGCTTCTCCGCAGTGTATGCCGCTCCTTCCTTGTAGCTGGGTCTCGCTTGGACCGGTCTGGGAAGGGGGTCTGCGGGGGGTATAGGCTTGGTCTGTTGGTCAAGTTCAGGGTCGCTTGCTCGGTTAGGAGACGCTGCCCTTGACTGTTGTCTCGACGAGTTCCTTGAACCCCTGGCGGAGGGAGAGGGTGTTGCCTTGAGGATCAGCTGCTCCATTAGTTGCGCTTGTAGCTTGTCGCGCTCGGCTTGTAGTCTGTCGCGCTCGGTTTCGCGCTGGATGAGAGCGAGGTCGCGCTGGTTGAGAGCGAGGTCGCGCTCTGCCTCTCTTTGGGCACCGTCAGCGGCGCGCTGGGTGTCGGCTCGGTCTCTTGCCATATTCTCTTCCGTCTGAAGGCGTCTCATCTCCAGGCGTATGCGCTCTTCTTCGCTCCGTTGCTGTGTCTGGAGTCGATCGCGTTCACCCTGAAGTCGATCGCGTTCACCCTGAAGTCGATCGCGTTCGGTAGAGGCTGTCAGGCTGACGAGGAACGCCTGTTGTAGCATCCTCTCCGCTTCGCTGGGGGAAGACGGTTGTGGAGGTGAGCCGCTCCTGGGTGAGCCGCTCCTGGGTGTACTCGTTGGGGAGTCCTGGAGCTCTATTTCCTCGGCGCTCTCCTCCTCTTCTTCCGTGCAGAGTTCTCTCTCTGTAGGGTTGTCTTCCTCCCGGGGCTGGTCGGGGACTACTTCTTCGGTATTGGCGGGGGGTAAAGGCATGTCGGCTCCCTCCTGGTCCCCACCGTGAGCTTGGTCAGTTACATTAGAACCCACTAGGGCCTCTGTGGTCGGGGAAACCTGGTCGTTAAGGTCAGACATAATTTTACTTTCTACTTTTACCGCGTTTACCGTTTGTCGAAGGCTAGGTAGTTGACTGACAGCGTAGTCCTCTAAGTACTGAGGTGGCTGTCGTCTGCGCTGCGGGCGTTCTACGTTAGGGGGACCGTTTCGTGGAGTGTTCATCATAGGCCATTTTAATATTAATAACACTATATTAATATTACACTAGTTACCCTCCGGCTCGAAGGACCAATTGTAACTGAGGGGTACAATTCCCTGACTGTATTGATAAGTATGGTATTATTAAACCACTACCTCTTGTACTTTAACTTCTGGCCATCCAGTACATGATATAGATATGATGAACACTTTCCCACCTGATGAAACGAAGTCCACACAAATGTATAAATCGAATATTTTATATAGCAAAGGGTATATACAACATTCACTTAATGACATTTATGATTTGAAATGCACTTGTATGGCAAATGAGTATTCGTAGGTAAATCAACATTGAATGTCCAATCTCTGGTTACGCAGGGAGCAAATATACAACCTGGTTCTTTAGGGAACTATAGCGATGGTACTTAAATGATTATAGCTGGATACACTAAGGGGGGGGGGGGTCCCGCTGGTTGTAAGACAGTAGGGGGGGGGTTAGAAGAGCCGCTGGCGGTATCCCATCTGGCCGACGATTTCTTGGGAGAATCCAGAGTGCTGGACACGGTGCCCACAGAACCTCGGTCCACAGATGAATACAGCTGGACCCTCTGGTGGACGGTAGCTGCCGGTCCACAGATGAAGAGACGTGAGGCGACCTCACTCGGGGTAGAGCGCCGTCTCACCTGGACTCCTCTCCGGGGGGTAGTTCCAACACTCAGCAGTGTTGGCCGTTATCCATGGAATAATCAAAGCACCCAAAGCATGTAGATAATCCAAGCCGTGGAAGGCTCGCCGTCGTCCGGGTAAAGTAATCCAATGTACAGGTCCACTCGTCCTGGCCCGGAGCTCCTCGGATGCAAGCACCACACGTGGTCTGCCCAGCCTGGTTAAGACTCCAGATAACGTCAGGAACGATGGGGGTACTGCTCACTTTATAACTCTAACCGAACGATGCACCATACATAATAGACTATTATTAGCTTAATAGAAATACGTCCAACTCGACGGTATAGTGCCAAACTATGACAATTCAACTATTAATCCACACGATATCTCAATGCCTATTCTGAGGCCAAGTAGGCCTTACTGCACCACACGTGCGTCGTGGGTGAGGCTTCGCGTCTGTTACTAGGTTGGAGGGTAAAGAACTAATGGACTAAAAGAAAGTTCTACTTTACTTGCGCCATATATATATGCGCTGTGAACAAATAGTACCATTCGCATTTCGCCAGACGTATTCCTACGCGGAACCGGGCTTGCCACGACATGTTGGGCGGCACGATTGAACTTGAACCAAGGGGCATGGCTGCTGGCGCCAGGTTCTCGTCCAATGGTAGAATGAAACTATTATGGGCTGTTTAGTAGACTAAAGGGATATTCAGTGCATATTGTACAAGGAATATACAGGGGATATCAAACGATATACAAATACTATTAAATATATATCCATAAATAAATATATATATCCGGTTTAATCTGATCCTTCACAACACTATACATTATCCCGCTTATTACATGGCTAACTTACTAACAATATACCTAATTCATTTGACAAATCGCAGTTGTTCTGTGGCTCTGTCAGCCCAAATAAAGTGATTATTATTATCGCGGGCAGCCTCTGGCTCCACTGTCAGTGCAGCGCTATACATTATCCCGCTTATTACATGGCTAACTTACTAACAATATACCTAATTCATTTGACAAATCGCAGTTGTTCTGTGGCTCTGTCAGCCCAAATAAAGTGATTATTATTATCGCGGGCAGCCTCTGTGTTCTGGCTCCGCTCGTCGCTCCGCCCCCTGTCATCGCCGGCACGGCAGTGTCTAATTGCACTGAAACAGTGTGTCAGTGGGCTTGATTGTGAACAGCTGCGCTCTGCGGTCATTATTGAAAAATCTGCGGTCATTATTGAAAAATAATGACCGCAGTCGGGGGGCTATTGACCAATCACAAGCAAGCATTTCGGCGAATGTGAAAACGCCATGTAATAATAATAAATAATTATGCTTCTTAGCAGACTTCTTAGCTTAACATAACAGACCTACAGTAAGTTTGGGGGAACTAATAGGATAACTGGGGTTGCAACAAAAGTGCAACTAGGGCTAAAAACATAATGAAATAAAATAATAATAATAAATAATATATCCTTCTTAGCTTAACATCCCAGGGAACTAATGGGATAACTGGGGATGTTGTTTGCTCCTGACAAGAGTCTCAAAGTCTGGGGTGATGGTAGACAAAGCAACTCTGAGGTCATGCTCAATGTCCAATCTGTTCCTCTGCTTTGTCTTCAGCTGGACCAGAGCTGAGAAGCCACTTTCACAAAGATAGGTAGTAAAAAAAAAAAAGGATTTACACACACATCCCACTCAAAATGGCCCCGCGACCCACTTTTGGGTCGCGACCCACCAGTTGAGAAACACTGGTTTAGACCAATCAGTGTCCTTTGACGAAATACGGGCAAAGATACTCGTCGAGTATACTGCAGATTATCTTTGCCCATAGTTCCTCAAAGGACACTGATTGGTCTAAATCTCTTATTTTGAACCCCATAAGCCAGAGCGGACAATAATTTCACGCCATAAATAGATCAATACAGTCCGTATTAATTAATGTAAAGTTATTTTTATTATTCAAATGTAGTAAAGATTATTCAAAGAGTAAAGACTCGAACCCTATCAAAACAGCAGTCAAAGTGTATATTTTCAGCACTATTTGTTTACCAATGATTTTAAGTGTTATATGAATACATATGAGTTTATAGAAATCTCAGTGCATTGAGTCGGAAACTGGCGGATATTGACACGAGGAAATGGCGCAGACATATGTGGGTGTAGTCCTATGAAAAAAGAGAACCAGGGCTCTCGATGGGCTTTCGAATCTCATAAAACGACACTACCCAGGTCATACCAGCCCCTGTCAAACATGGAGCCGTCTGGCGTGAAATACATTTTCAACATTATTTTTCATGATTATGTCTCACGGGTCGAACAAACCTGAACATTATTGCCATAAAATAGAACATAGTTTGTTTATTTACCTTTCTGTGAACATCTAGAAAAAAACCGCGTCTCAATATGATGAAAAATGAAAAAAAAATCGTTCATTACAAAAAAGTAACTGTACTCACAGTAGGTTTCATTCACGGTCTTTGCTGCCCTGATACGGGCGCCTGGTGGTACTAAATATAGATTGAACTCGGCCATTGGAATGAGGAGATTTGGCCTGATCCATAGATGTATGACATGGCCATAATAGCAGGGCTGTACGTTAACTTTTTTTGCACATAGCACTGGTGCTACAGAGGTTGATAGTTTTGTAGCACAGGCCAAAATCTTGTAGCACAAGTATAAAACGTGTTATATTTGTAACAGTCACAAATGTGCCTATTGTATTTGTGTTATTTAGTTGCAGTGCCATGTTTGGCTGTCATTTAGTATATCGCCATGTGTTATTATTACTATGATACTCTCATATGCTATTTTAAATTAATATCATAAACAACATAAGGAATATTAGCATAATTTTGAGTGGACTGAAGGAATGAGTCAGCGTTAATAGTTTTAAATGCAAATAATTTATTGAAACATAGAAGTGGGGTCGGTTGGGACACACACACACACACAATGGGGGACCCTGATGTAAACAAGACAAACGTCTTTCTCTGGTCTGCATCCCCTTAACAATTGTGTATTGAGCCGTACTGTACCCATTCTGCAATCTGTTAAATAAAGTTTTCATTCATTCACACACACTGTTTCAACTCACCACCCCCGCATCATATTGTAGTCTAGTCTGTCTTCAAACTTCCACTCCTCTCGAAACTTGTATTTGAATATCATCATTATCTATAATATACTCCTGTCCTGAGTCCTGACTAGTGACTTCATCGTCTTTCCAAACGCACGCACGCACACACACACACAGGGAAGGGGAGAGAGTGCCCCCCATTTCCCTTTCCACACTGGATTAGCTTGTTAGCTTGCTAACGTTGTAGTGATTGTAATGGTACATAAACGTTAATTTCGGGCGATGTGCGCATAAAGGAATGGCGACGGTGCAAAGCATGTAGATGCATTTGACCCGTTGCGAGAAAAAAAAAACACCACGGACTTATTTCGGGACGTGTAGGCGCACTGCTGTGTTAACGTGCACCAACCGACCAACGCGCTGCTCTTCTAGCAGAAGCACGGATAGGGCGGATACGACTCGTCGAGTTGTCACAAGAGTTTTTTCAAAATAAGAGTATCATATGCACCTGAACGTTGCTAGCTTTCGGAGCCTAGCTGGAGCTGCGCATGGGCAGAAATGAGACCCGCTACAGGATTTTCAAAATAAGAGTATCTATATGAATCGAATCCCTATCGCACCAGTGCTACTGAAGTAAATCCATCCATCGCACAGACAGCTGTTGCTGTAGCACGTGCGAGATATATGTCGCACTGTACACCCCTGCATAATAGGGTCATTTATAGGCCTGATATTCTATATTCATATTTTGCATGTGTCCGGATGGCAAAATTCAGTACTGTATCTACAAAAAAACCTGTAAATCATCTGCCCTTTATTAATTTGCTTAGATCTTTTGAGAAGTAGAGCAATCTTCCATTTACTTGGGTATGTACTTTTAGGAAAACTTTCTGAAAATATGGCTTAAGAGGTTAACACTATGGCGACCGGGCCACGCGGCGATTTAGAGGATTGTAAACAAACCGATGTACTTTCTAAGAGCTTTATATATCATTTATAGTATTGCTATCTGTCCATTCTCATTGTCACTTGAGTGCATAAACCGTGCCTTCATAATGGCTTAAAGAAAATAAAAATCCATCGGTTGGTTGTCATTTTATAGCGTTGTGAATATAAGGTATATCACACTTTTCGTCTAGGCTTTTCTGCAGGAGGCTGCAAAAAAGGCTAAACGTTGGCGCCGTTATATCAAACGCCATTTCTGCTGTATATATACGAATGAAATAAAACAAACTGCATAGCATCCGGACTATTACAGAGCATCTATGGATGAAATGGGGGCAGCAGGGAATGCCGATCAGTATTATTGATTAGCAATAGAGTGCGTTCCGGTAGCCAATGTCAGTAGTCTATCACGTTAGGTTATAAAACAATGTCCAATCCAGCTGTAATTTGGGGTAATATTATCCTACCGTCAGGCCATGTGATCGCCGGCAGCATTTCCTCACCAGTCATCGGATTCTGGTAGATCGATATGCACATTGGCTAATCATAAATCCCATTATTCCACGCTGAAAAAAACGTTCGGCAATCTGATCCAAGATGGAGGGGCTTCGTTTGGAATCAAGGATCTATGATCCGCCCACAGGACTGTACATTTTTTTTTTTTTTTTTTAAATCCCATCAATGATACTGCAGTGGAGCGATGGCGCCCCTAAGCGGATCTGGCCGGTACTGCATGTTTCGAAAATCAAATATGTGGAAAGATCCTGCTAGTGGATCGGGTACCTAATAAGCGTTATAAATATGGAATAAAACAATAACAACTCGTCACGAGTATACTCGTGGCTCTGGACCACAACGCATGGAATCGAAACACGTATATACTCGTGAACGGACGCCATAGTGTTAAAGTGCCAGGCCTATTCTAAACAGTTTCAAAAGACGACTTCCCAGATGGTTCTGTGTAACAGACCATCTCTGGCGGGTCAGGTTATAACCCACCAATCTGGTACATACATACAGTCAACCTCCCAGAGAGTATAGCATAGCCCCTCTACACCACACATTCTGAAAACACCACACTGTCATTGACATATACTGCATACGCATATTATGTCCTGAAGAGCACAGAGACCAACCACGACAGCGGAATAAGTGAGAGTATAAACGATCAGAACAAAGGAGTAGATGAGAAAGAGAGGAGAGGAGGAGGAGGAGAGAGAGAGAAAGAGAGACAGACAGGACAGGAGAGAGAGAGAGTGAGTGAGTGAGAGAAAGAGAGGAGAGAGAGAGAGAGAGAGAGAGAGAGAGAGAGAGAGAGAGAGAGAGAGAAAGATGCAGAGGAAATTAATGGACAGACGTTTTTCACTCCATAATTGCAGAGGCAGAGACACAGAACCCCCCCCCCCCCCCCACACACATTTCATTACTCTGTTTGTTTAATTGTCATCAGAAATGAAACGACGGGAAGGAAAATCAGAGACTACTTTATTCCCCTCATTCTTCTTCTATGGTTTGTTTCTTGGCCACGTTCCTTCCCTGATTGGCCTGTCGGAGATGGCATGTCCTTAATCTGACAGGAATTCATTATTAGCTAGCACAATAAATATCCATTACGGGGTTAAAGCGTTCACCGGTAAAATACCATTTCCCAGGCGTCCCCACGTCGATGACACATCTGTAACCAGACTTACTGAAAGACAGAGAGAAAGAGAGAGAGAGATAGAAGGAGATAGAAAGAGAGAGAGATAGATATAATACATAGAGAGATAGAAGGAGACATAGAGATAGGAGACATAAAGAGAGAGATATAGAAGGATAGATAACTATAATAACTTTATTTGTATAGCACTTTTCATACAGAAGTTGCAGTTCAAAATACAGTAAAAAACAGTAAAAAATACAGGCATAAGCGAGCATAAAAAAAGATAGAGAGGTAGCAAGGTAAGGTAAATCACAGTGTTTCACATTAGGATCTAGCATCCCAATAGGCCTTTCTGTTTACAGTTTCATTCAGTAATACAAATAATAAAATAGAATAGACAGAGTAAAAAAAAGTGCGGTTTGATTCAGTTTTAAAATAGGCAAGAAATTATAAAATAGAACGGACATACAACAGGGTATTTAACATACAACAGAGCAGTGCATCAGTAAGAAGTAAAAAGTGTGATAAAATAGTTCAATATTGAATTACAACAGAGCAGTGCTCTTAAAATTACAGTGCATAGGAGGTAGTGAGATAAAATTAGCATAGAACCGAGTCCGACACATGAATTTGATAGGAAGTGTATAAAAGTAGGTAGGGTAAGAATAGTGCAGGTAAAGTACAATTTGTGTCAGGATATCCCTGATGTTTCATTTAAATGCCTGAGCAAAGAGATTTTAAGCTGTATTTTGAAGATGTCTAGCAAGTTGGCTTCCCTGATGTTTTGGGCCATAGTTGATAAAGGCTGCATTACCGATCCTCTTTTGACTGTTTCTGGGAGCCTCTAGTAGTCCAGCAGCTGATGATCACAGTGTTCTTGCTGGCCTGTAATTTATTAGAGTGTTGGCGATGTAGCTAGGTCCCTGTCCATTTAGAGCTTTGTATGTAAGGAGAAGGACCTTGAAGTCAATTCTAAATGTTACAGGAAGCCAGTGTAGAGCAGCTAAGACTGGACTAATGTGCTCTCTCCCTTTGGTTCCAGTAAGCAATCGGGATGCAGAGTTTTGGATTAGCTGAACTTGAAGCCTCTCTGTGGTTTTCTTAGGGAGACCTGTAAAAAGTGCATTACAGTGGTCTAGGGCTGGGCGATATGGCCTAAAAATAAAATCTCTGATTTTTTCACACCACATTATGGCTGCAACTAACGATTATTTTTTCGATTAGTCGACTAATCTAACGATTATTTCTGTCACACCCTCCATCTCTGCTTCCTGTGGGCGCGGCTCCTTTTCCGGGCTCTTAGCAGACTTCTTAGCTTAACATAACAGACCGACAGTAAGTTTGGGGGAACTAATGGGATAACTGGGGTTGCAACAAAAGTGCAACTAGGGCTAAAAACACAATGAAATAAAATAATAATAATAATAATAAATAATATATCCTTCTTAGCAGACTTCTTAGCTTAACATCCCAGGGAACTAATGGGATAACTGGGGATGTTGTTTGCTCCTGACAAGAGTCTCAAAGTCTGGGGTGATGGTAGACAAAGCAACTCTGAGGTCATGCTCAATGTCCAATCTGTTCCTCTGCTTTGTCTTCAGCTGGACCAGAGCTGAGAAGCCACGTTCACAAAGATAGGTAGTGCAAAAAAAAAAAAAAAAGTATAAAAAAAAAACGATGCAAAAAATTCGGCGTCTGAATCCCGATTGAAATTCTTCTAAGATGTTGTTTTCTTCAAGAAAGGAATGAATTTGACCTGAAACTATCTTTTCAAGTATTTACTTATGAATGGTAGGTTAGATATTGGTCGATAGTTTGCCAGTACATTACTATCCAAGTTAGTTTTTTTTAGTAATGGCTTTACAACTGCTGTTTTAAAGGCATCTGGGAAAATACCAGTTCTAAGGGAAGTGTTGGTGATATCTAGCCAAGGCCAGATTAAGACTTCAGAGGCCCCTGGGCCAGATTCTTGTGGAGGCCCCCCCACACACATATACACGTGCACGCACGCACAGTGGCGTTTTTATGTCACTTTAAAAAATATATAGAATATTTAGAAGTGGTGGGCTCTGAGGGCCAAGCTAAAAGGACTTTGATCACCCCTGCCCACTTTGACAACCTAGGATGGCTTAGAGCAGTGATTCCCAACCTGGGGTCCGCGGACCCCAGGGGGCGCAGGGGGTCCGCCAGACCACAGATGTTTTTTTTTTCTTTTTTTTTTTATAATCTTTCTTTTTCTTTTTTTTTTCTTTCAGAGAAATATTTAATTAGTATATTTTTATCATCAGAAGCATGAATAGTCTCTCCACTACAATAAAAAATAAAGATAAATAAATAAACATCTAGACATGATTTTTGAACGTTAACAGTAGGCTACCGGGTAGCAGCTAAAACACGAATCAGTTGACTGTATCACTTTCCGTAGCTAGCCTAGCACGCTAGTTAACTTTCTCGGCTCGTCTGCAGTCAGCCGCCATAGGCGAAAATGTGTGACAAACGAAAAGAAGATGACGGCAGCTCATCTGCAAAAAAAGTTAGGACCTACAGCAATCGCGAAAATTACATCACCATGGGCTTCACTGAGGGACCAGACAAACGACCTGAGTGTGTGATTTGTGGAGAAAAGTTGGCAAACTCGAGCCTGTAACCCAGCAAGCTGAAGAGACATCAGGCATCTAAGCACCCAGAAACCGTTGGGAAGGATCCAGACTTTTTTCAGAGGAAAGAACAGTCTCTCAAGGCGAACAAGCCCATTGATGTTAGAGTAGCGTGGAGCAGGGGTGGCAGTGATTTACAGAAGGCTACCGAAGCCTCCTTTGAGTGTTCGCTTTTAATTGCAAAAGCAAAGAAACCGCACAATATTGGCGAGCAGCTCATCAAACCAGCCTGCATCAAAATGGTTTAGAAACTGTGCGGCCCACAGGTGGCGGATAAACTAAAATCAGTACCACTCTCGAACAATGTAGTGAAAGACCGAATTGATAAGATGTCAAGTGATTGCGAGCAGCAGCTGTCAGAAAAGCTTAGAAAGGGTCCATTTGCCATATAACTTGATGAAACTACAACTGTCGCAGACGAGGCTGTGCTCATCGTTTATGTGCAGTATATCGAAAATGAGGATCTGAAGCAGGACATTCTCATGTCAGTCAACCTTACTACCACCACTCGAGGTGAGGATATTTTTACTGCAGTGGATTCTTACTTCATTCAACATAAATGCAAACCGTTCACCATTAGGGCCTGATTTGAGAGGATGAATACAGGATTTGAATATTGGCCAACATTTTGAAATACATATGGTGCAAGATGAGATTTGTTGATTGAAGGCACAAGTCAAAGAAGCATAGTGGGTCTAATTATGATGCATATGCCTGTGTATAAGCAGTTTGTTATTAAAATGACAAAAAAAAGTATTAAAATGACAAAAGAAAAGTATTTTATGGTATTTTATTAGGAGGGGGGTCCAGGAATTTCATCAGAGATGTTTGGGGGTCCCTGGGGGAAAAAAGGTTGGGAACCCCTAGCTTAGAGTACTGTTAATAAAGTTTGCAATCAATCAATCAAGAAGAGAAGAGAAAAGAAACATCATGTTTAGATGGGGGGATGGCGCCATCCTCAGGAAGAAAAAAAACATGCACACACTTTGGAGACAAGAATATAATATTAGAATAGTAAGCTTACTTTTACGTGAATGTCAATTTAAATTATAATTAGGGAAGGGAGGGGGTTGAAATGTGTTTTTGTCCTTTGTGTGAGAAATATACATACGGTGGGGAGAGAATATATACATTACATACGGTGGGGAGGGGACTGTCTATTAGGTGGGGGTGGGGCTGTATGTATGTATGTATGTATGTATGTATGTATGTATGTATGTATGTATGTATGTATGTATGTATGTATGTATGTATGTATGTATGTATGTATTAGGGATGCCCCGATCGATCGGCCACCGATCGTTATCGGCCGATACTCAGTATAAATATGCAATCTGTGAATTCCGATAATTAGTCATATTCGCCGATAGCGGAAACCGATCAAGCGAAGCTCTCACTCGCTGTCTGTCTCAGACACACACAACCTGCAAACTGCAGCTGCTCCTCCTCCCTAGCCCCGCCCGCCCCCGTGTAGAGTTTGTAAACAAAGAGGTGCGGCTCCTCTGCTCGAGTCTGTAGTGCACTGCATTCGACCTGCGCTAACGTTAGCTACCTAGCTATCGTTACTGTTTAAACAAAATTACCCAGTCAACTATTCACGTTTAGTAGGCATTGTCTAACGGTATTTAGCCGGCTAGCTACCGATAGCTCCTGATATCAACAAATGATCCAGAAAGTCTAGTAGTTCATGTTCATACCTCAGTTAGCTTGCGTTAGCTGACGTTCGTTTACTGTTCAAAACGAAATGTCCCATTGAACTAAAGTTCTGTCTTAACGTCATCTAGCCGGCTAGCAGTAGCTACAGATAGCTCTTGATATCAATGTCTTATAACATTGATTTAATGCGTATTCGAGCTGAGGGCTTGCTGAATGTGAAATGACCAAAGCACTTAACGTTACCAATGGGGTCCCGCTGCAGCGCCGGAGAATCCTTTTTGGAGCTGGGCTACTAGAGTACACACAGACAGTGGAGCTGTTTGCAGATAGTGAGCATTTTGACTTGTTGCGTGGTGGCGATGTCTCGCAGTCGCAGATAATACAAGTACAAGTCTAATTATATAATATATATATTTTATAAAAAAAAAAAAAAAAAAAACTTTTTATATAAAATAATTTTTAATTTCTTTTTAATCAAAAACAATCGGTATCGGATCGGTATCGGCCGATATGGCTCACGACGATCGGTGATCGGTATCGGTGGCAAAAAACGTGATCGGGGCATCCCTAGTATGTATGTATAAAAGAAAAAAAATACAATAGAAATATTGACTGACGTTTCTTAGTTCGAAGTCTTTCGAAGTTGGTTAAGGTTAGAGTATGGAATCAGGGCTGGTGTTCTATCGCCCTGCTCTAAGACAAACTCTAACCTTAACCAACTTCGAAAGAGTGCCTAAGCTTAACCGGTGAAAGAAAGAGGCGTCACACGATTGGCGCTACCAGAAACGTCAGTGGCCAATCAGAGCGCAGAACGCGAACGCGGAACTGGAAATCCGTTGGTAAAAGTATTCAGGCGTCGGGGCTGGAATGTGGAGATGCAAGTTTTGACTTTTTATAGCTGTTTTTACCTCAAACGGAAAACCTCAAACTCTTATGAAGAGGAGAAAAAATACTCAAGATTAGCCATGCACTTGCAGACGGCAGGGTGTGACGTACTGTATATTTTAGTTGATGAAATATTTTTGTTGATTAAATATTTTAGTTGATGAAATATGTTTTCATTTCAGTGTCACAGTATGACATCGATCTCCAAAATAAGAAAAAAAAGTATAATAATTTGGGGCCTCTAATGACGAGGGGCCTCCAAAAGGCCTTGAGTGACGAGGGGCCTCCAAAAAAAATAAAAATAAAAGTTTAAAAAAGAATAATACTAATTTGGGGCCTCTTGTGACGAGGGGCCTCCAAAAGGCCTCTAGTGACGAGGGGCCTTCAAAAAAAATTAAAGTTAAAAAAAAAATGTTGGGGTCTCTAGTGACGAGGGGCCTCCAAAAAAAATGCAGAGTTCATCTAATATGATGCATGTGAATCTTCTCATGGTTACATTGCACAGTTTGCCGTAATCAGCTTTATTTCCATCATGAGTAATGCTGGCCCTGATCAAGATTATTTTGTTGTTAAAGAATAGTGCAAGTTCTTCACACTTAACCGTTGATGACTGAGGAGGTGCAGTGTTGAGTAGTAGATTAATAGTGGAAAAAATTATTCTGGAGTTTCCAGCGTTTTCTGTAATGATTTTAGAGAAGTAGTCTTTCCTTGCTAATCGTACGGTTTTATTATAGGCAGTTAAAGCATCTTTATATATATCACAGTAGATAGTGCTTTTTGTTTTTCTCCATTTTTGCTCAGCTGCACGACATTTCCTTTTTATTTGTTGACCGCATTATAGTTCAACCAGGGGGAGGCTCTGGTTTTCTTCTTTTTCGTTTTTAGTGGGGCGACAGAATTTAATACAGATGACAGTGCATCATTGAGATTTTCTACCATTTCATTTAAAGAGCTGTCATGATTGTGTGGTTCATGTAGTCTGATAAGATTAATGAACTTTGATTCAGCCTTGTCGTTTAGGAGCCTCGTTTGAACTATGATTTCTTTTTTCGTTTTAGTAAGGGTTATTTGAGCATCAAAGAATATACAGTGATGGTCGGAGAGAGGTAATTCAGTTATTGAGAAATGTTTTATGCTTAGCCCAGTCTAATGTATTTCCAAGCCGGTGAGTTGCATTTGTTATATGCTGTGTTAGATCAAAGCTATCCAGTCGATTTTTTAGCTCTATAGTTTTGGAGTCTGTTTTCTTATTAAAATTGTAAGGGTCCACCTGTCCTGAGGTCTGCCCCTGCTGTTCCTTCCTCCCCTCCTGTCCATCCTGGCCTCATGAACTGCCATCCCCTGATAAACTATCCTCTGCTGCCATCTAGTGGGCAACTGCCGCTACTAACTCTGTTGGCCTCTGTTATTCATTCATGCCTGGTATTGTCTATAATCATTAATTTACTGTCTGTCATGTTCATTACTCTGCTCCCTGTGTATCTTCTATCTGTGCTAATCCCCGTTGTCTAGGGATGGGTACCTTTCACATTTGAACCGATACCGGTACCGGTACCTGCGAATCGATACCGGTACCCAACGATACCTTTTTTCGGTACTTTAGTCTCAAGAAATTTAATTTACCTACCTCAGTCGTGTAAAAAAAATCCAAACTTCAAATAACTACAATTTCGACAGTTTTCGGCTTGTCATTGCTCCGACTGCTTTGTTGTTGAATCAAGTCAAATCCTAGGTAAGCATATATTGTGCGTGTGAACGTTGACATGAAAAGAAAAAAGTTAACGTTTTTTTTGGTATCTCACTTGATTCGATACTCGGTAGTACCGACGTGTTTCGGTTCGGTACCTCAAAAGTACCGAATTCGGTACCCATCCCTACCGTTGTCTAGTCTAGTTTTGTCCCCTGTGTCTGTGTAACTATTGTTATTTGGTCTCGTCATGTTCAGTCTTCTTGTGCCTGTTTCCTTCCTGGTTGTCTCTCCCCCATGTGTGTCTCGTTTTGCTAATTGCCCTGCAGTCTCATGTGTTAATTGTTCCCCCTATATCTGCTGTGTGTTCCCTGCCCTCCAGTGTCGGTTCATTGTTTGGTGTCCGCGCCTGTTTGATGTTTTTGTTCTTGGTCTGTCTGCTGTTGATATTGCTTGAGCTCTCCTCGTATAGTAAGTGTTCCCAGTGTTAGTGTTTGTTTTGTTTTCATCTTTGTTTTCGTGTTTACAGTCTTGTTTTGTTAGTGTTTAATTTGTAGATTAGTTGTGCCTTCCCCTACCAGCTCTGCTGTGGTTCTTCTGTTTGTTTTTGTACCTGCTCTCGTTTATGAGATTATTTGTTTTGTTTGCTACCCTTTTTGAAGTAAAGACAATTTTTACACTCGTTCTACCGTCTGCCTATTCTCTCCTTGTCCTGTTCAGCAATTGGGTCCTCCACCAACACTCTATCCCTAACAAAAATTAATGTTCAAGTCTCCATTTAGGATCACCTTATCATATCTGGTAACACATAGTGAAATCAGTTCAGATAACTCTTGTATAAATATTGGTGAGTGTCTAGGCGGTCGGTATATTGTGACGATTATATCGGTTTTGAGTTCAATAGCGAGATATTCCATCGATATGAACTCCCCTAGTTCTGTGATTTTAAACAAGAGCTTTGAGGAGAAAATTGCTGCAACCTCTCCTCCTCTTCTGTTTTTTCTGGGTATTTGATGAAAACTATAGTCTGGTGGGCAGGTCTCTATCATTATTGATGTAGCTGTGTCGTTATTGAGCCATGTCTCCACTAAGCAGATGCAGTCTAAGTTATTTTCTTTAATCAGATAATTTACTAAAAATGTTTTATTGTTCAGTGATCTGACATTTAGGAGGGCACATTTTATTTGTTGGACTTGTTCTATGTCATGAGAGGAGATCTGCTTTGGCTGGACTTTGATATCTTTGAGATTAACAGCAGGTGTACGCAGGGGGCGAAACTAGAGAGCGCCACCCGCCATTGGCGCTCAGTTTTTACGTTTGGCGCCTCCCACTGAGAGGTCTGCCCGCCGTGTGGCGGCCAATCAAATAGTCATGTGAAAACCGAAAATCATGATCCAATTCTGAGCGGAGTTCTCACTCGCTGTCTCAGCACAGACACACAGCGCATTGCTGCTCCTACCCCTCCCCTACCTGTTTCTGTATGCTGCATGTAAACAGAGGACAGTCACCGTGACTGACGTTAGTCTAGTCAGAGGGACCTCCGCGAGCTGATGTTAGCTACTGTTACAAAATGACCCAGTCAACTATTCACTTTTAGTTTAATACATGAGGCATTGTGTAACGTTATCCAGCTGGCTAGCTACTGATAGCTCCCGACATCAACAACTGCTCCAGCAAGTGTCCAGTTACATCGCATGACTGAGGCTGCTGACTAGGGTCCAGGTGCAGCGCAGGAGAATCCTTTCATGCTGAATGTAAGAGTTTAGGGTCCAGCTGCAGCGCCGGAGAATCCTTGCTGGAGCTGGAGGCCACTCGAGTATACACACAGACAGTGGAGCTGTTTGCAGACAGCGAGGTGGCGATGTCTCGCAGATAATACAACTACAAGTATGAGTATATAATATATATATTTTATTAAAAAAAATTAACGTTTTTTTTGGTATCTCACTTGATTCGATACTCGGTAGTACCGACGTGTTTCGGTTCGGTACCTCAAAAGTACCGAATTCGGTACCCATCCCTACCGTTGTCTAGTCTAGTTTTGTCCCCTGTGTCTGTGTAACTATTGTTATTTGGTCTCGTCATGTTCAGTCTTCTTGTGCCTGTTTCCTTCCTGGTTGTCTCTCCCCCATGTGTGTCTCGTTTTGCTAATTGCCCTGCAGTCTCATGTGTTAATTGTTCCCCCTATATCTGCTGTGTGTTCCCTGCCCTCCAGTGTCGGTTCATTGTTTGGTGTCCGCGCCTGTTTGATGTTTTTGTTCTTGGTCTGTCTGCTGTTGATATTGCTTGAGCTCTCCTCGTATAGTAAGTGTTCCCAGTGTTAGTGTTTGTTTTGTTTTCATCTTTGTTTTCGTGTTTACAGTCTTGTTTTGTTAGTGTTTAATTTGTAGATTAGTTGTGCCTTCCCCTACCAGCTCTGCTGTGGTTCTTCTGTTTGTTTTTGTACCTGCTCTCGTTTATGAGATTATTTGTTTTGTTTGCTACCCTTTTTGAAGTAAAGACAATTTTTACACTCGTTCTACCGTCTGCCTATTCTCTCCTTGTCCTGTTCAGCAATTGGGTCCTCCACCAACACTCTATCCCTAACAAAAATTAATGTTCAAGTCTCCATTTAGGATCACCTTATCATATCTGGTAACACATAGTGAAATCAGTTCAGATAACTCTTGTATAAATATTGGTGAGTGTCTAGGCGGTCGGTATATTGTGACGATTATATCGGTTTTGAGTTCAATAGCGAGATATTCCATCGATATGAACTCCCCTAGTTCTGTGATTTTAAACAAGAGCTTTGAGGAGAAAATTGCTGCAACCTCTCCTCCTCTTCTGTTTTTTCTGGGTATTTGATGAAAACTATAGTCTGGTGGGCAGGTCTCTATCATTATTGATGTAGCTGTGTCGTTATTGAGCCATGTCTCCACTAAGCAGATGCAGTCTAAGTTATTTTCTTTAATCAGATAATTTACTAAAAATGTTTTATTGTTCAGTGATCTGACATTTAGGAGGGCACATTTTATTTGTTGGACTTGTTCTATGTCATGAGAGGAGATCTGCTTTGGCTGGACTTTGATATCTTTGAGATTAACAGCAGGTGTACGCAGGGGGCGAAACTAGAGAGCGCCACCCGCCATTGGCGCTCAGTTTTTACGTTTGGCGCCTCCCACTGAGAGGTCTGCCCGCCGTGTGGCGGCCAATCAAATAGTCATGTGAAAACCGAAAATCATGATCCAATTCTGAGCGGAGTTCTCACTCGCTGTCTCAGCACAGACACACAGCGCATTGCTGCTCCTACCCCTCCCCTACCTGTTTCTGTATGCTGCATGTAAACAGAGGACAGTCACCGTGACTGACGTTAGTCTAGTCAGAGGGACCTCCGCGAGCTGATGTTAGCTACTGTTACAAAATGACCCAGTCAACTATTCACTTTTAGTTTAATACATGAGGCATTGTGTAACGTTATCCAGCTGGCTAGCTACTGATAGCTCCCGACATCAACAACTGCTCCAGCAAGTGTCCAGTTACATCGCATGACTGAGGCTGCTGACTAGGGTCCAGGTGCAGCGCAGGAGAATCCTTTCATGCTGAATGTAAGAGTTTAGGGTCCAGCTGCAGCGCCGGAGAATCCTTGCTGGAGCTGGAGGCCACTCGAGTATACACACAGACAGTGGAGCTGTTTGCAGACAGCGAGGTGGCGATGTCTCGCAGATAATACAACTACAAGTATGAGTATATAATATATATATTTTATTAAAAAAAAAATTATATAAAATAATAATAATTTTTTTTTTATCAAAAAAAAGTTGGTAGGTAAGAAATCTGCTTGGCGGGTAGATTCTTCCCATCTACCTGCCACTGGCCGGTGAGTCAAAAAGTTAATTTCGCTCCCTGGGTGTACGCATATTTGATGGTGTATGGCTTGTATCGTTTTTTCCATGCTATTGGCTGGTTAAGATTACTGGTATATTCTGAGAGATGGCATGGTGTTTGTACTATTGATTTAATGCCTTGTTTGGTGATAGCAGGGTACCCATCTCCTCTAGTGCATGGGCTGATTTGACGAGCAGACTGTCCATCTCCTCTAGTGCAGACGAGTTGCTGGTGGCCCTGTGTGATACGGGGGACAGGACGCCTTGTGCTGCTGCTGCACCTCGTGGTGTGTCCTTCATGATTATCTCTCGTGCTTGTATGAGTTTGATGTCCTTGGAGGTCACTGAGGCCTGACGTATGTTTGCTGCAAGAAGCCTCGATCCGAGGCGATTTGGGGAAAAAAACATTTCTTTGAAAGCGTTCTGGATTATTCCAGAAAACATTAAAATTGTCAATGAATTTCAGTCCATGTACAGATTCTAGCCATGAATTTTAATTTAGTAGTTGACTAAAGGCTTGTTGTCCTCTGCGAAAGCATGCAATTGGTCCACTGATGGATACATCTAGATATTTGTCTAGTGTGTTCATTAAACGGGTGAAATCTTCTTTCAGTGTTTCTGTGTTTTCTTTCGCAGGATGTCAAAAGATCCAGAGTGAATGACCATTTTTGTTCTGTCTGGTCCGATGAGTGTTGGAAGTATTTCAGACAGCTCCTTCACAGATGTGTTGTCTAGACATAGATTTTCTGTGTTTGCCATTTCCACATACCTTGTTGTGGAATCTCCAATCAATATGCAGTCTGTTTTCTGTGTGAAGTTAGCATTCTTCTTTCCAACAGTTCTGGGGCCGTTCGTTTTTCCATTAGGCCTTGTTGCAATAGCCTTGCTAGCCGTCCCGCTAGCCGTCTCAATAGCTGTCTCAATAGCCGTCTCAATAGCCGTCCTGCTATCGCTAGCCTCGTACCTTTGGAATTGTCTACCGCGACAATATTGTGGCACTCCTCTGTGCAGAATAGTCTCTTCACTGTTAGCCGCTAGCTCAGGCTGGGTAGTGGGTAGCGTTTGCTAGCAGCTCCATTTTCCTCATCATCTCTGCACAGAGTAGCTTTGTTAGCTCTGCTAGCCTCGTTTAGCTATTAGCTCTGCTAGCTTCACCGCTAGCCTTGCATCTTCTTTGCCGGATAACACGACGTTCCTTTGGTGCCTCGTCGTTAGCGAGAGCTCCGGTATGCCTGCTGTTAGCTTCGCTAGCGTCGTTAGTCACGCTTCTAAGTAGGGCTGGGCGATATATCGAGTATACTCGATGTATCGCGGCTTGTTCTACGTGAGATGTAGTAAATTACTATATCGTGAACATCGAGTATATGTTGTCACGTCGCGGCTGATATGAGACTTGCTTTAGTGCAGAGCGTTCCTCTCATTTCATTATAGACAGACCAGCGCGGACCTTAAATGACATGCAATTGTAATTTCATTACACAGACCAGCGCGGACCTTCAATGACATGTAATATAATTGACGCGAGCAATGGGCTAACGTTAGCTGCTAAGTTAAACCATAAATAGGCTAAGCTAACTAGCGTTAGCTCTTAGCTGCTAACCCTGGAAGCGGTCAAAGCGGACTCCACGACACTAGTTCCATTCGTGAGAAAAGGGGGTGGGTTATATTGACAACGCTTAACAACAGGTTTAAAGATAACTTCATATTTATTGGTTATTCGTTTCTTGCATGCAGTTTCAATCTCCGTGTGTTCAACTTCCTGTGTTTACATTCGAGTGTGACATCATCGCCTACGGCAGCTTATACGCTCAAAACGCAAACACGTTCTCTCTCTCTCTCTCTCTCTCTCTCTCTCTCTCTCTCTCTCTCTCTCCCTCTCTCTCTCCCTCTCCCTCTCCCTCTCTCTCTCTCTCTCTCTCCCTCTCTTTCTCTCTGTCTCTCTCTACATTCAATGATTTAAAGTAGCCAAACGTTACAGTATAAATACTAACTGGATAGTTGATGATATAAACATTTCATTTCATTATCTGAAATATTCTAAAATCATTAAGTCTGCTATAAGCCATTATCCCTTTGTGTGTGATTATTATTTTCTCACAGTAGTGTGTATGTATATATATATATATATATATATATGTGTGTGTGTGTGTGTGTGTTTGGCTAAAGTGGATAGAAAACACAGTACTGTGCAAAAGTCTTAGGCACCCAATAGTTTTTATATAAATTGGCTTAGATGTAAATAATTTTTTTTATTAGTGTGCCAGTAGACTACTCTTAGTACATTTTCATTTAATTATTTTTTAAAGCATCTTCATGGTTTAATAATGCAAACATATTTTGCAGGGACTTATTATAATCATCATATTGGCGTGACTGTATGCATCAAAGGGTTAAATCAAGCATTTTTAAGTGCTTTAGAGGAAATGTCAAAATA
The DNA here is from genome assembly GCF_963971535.1 of Notolepis coatsorum. Taxonomy (NCBI): domain Eukaryota; kingdom Metazoa; phylum Chordata; class Actinopteri; order Aulopiformes; family Paralepididae; genus Notolepis; species Notolepis coatsorum. The sequence continues at coordinate 110,414,399 of NC_140167.1, read as the reverse complement.
TCGCGATATATATTGTGTATCGTGATATGGCCAAAAAAATATCGCGATATCATTTAGAGGCCATATCGCCCAGCCCTACTTCTAAGTCTCTTTGCTTTGGGTGTTGATATGTGTGGTTCCGAGAATAGGTTGAAACTATTTCTGCGTTCATGGAATCGCGGACGGAATCACGGAATTTACCAATACAAACGGAATCAACTGCAAAACGTGGAATATTGCAGAATTTGGCCTAGTCTGGACTGAAATTCCGTTTTTGGGTGGAACGTTTGTTGCAAAGCAAACATGAGGAGGCGGGGACCGCTGCGTGTTACACACAACACAGCGGTGACCAAGCGTCTCGCTGCTTCGGTGTTAACGCCATCAAGAAGCTAAGAAATTCCGCAATAAGCCCTAAATTCAGAGCAGAGCAGTATCCTAATGACTTTTATGCTTCAGTCGATAAGGTGTTTTGCAAATTCTGTCAACATACCGTGGGGACTGGACCCGCAAAAACACGTGCGAAGATCACTTCAAAAGCCATGTCAGGAACAAGGACTGTGCGTCCCAAAACACACCAACTCTCTAACGATGATCTCTGGTGATCACAATAGATACAGCTAGAGGGCGAGGCTAATCACTGACACTATTGTGATTTAAATAGCTATGTAAAGTTATGGAAATTAATACTTCTTGCTAAAACTGGTGCACCCATCTATTTGCAAATGATTGTCAGTAGGCCTACACACTGCCCTTTATAAATGAAATAAACTAAAGGTGCATAAATTAAGCATTACTATTCCATCACAATAGAATAGATATAGCTAGGCTACTGACATTGTGATAAAAGTAGCTAGCTGTACTGTATCTTGTTTACACTTGAAATGTGTATTTTTATTTTGTCACAATATTATTTGAATTGTGTAAAATGTAACTGTATTTCTGAGTTGCAGCACTTAAAAACATTAAATGTTATATCTTATTAAATTGTGGACATGTATTTATTCCCACTTATTAGACACTATTTCTGATGGTAAAATTGGCATAAAAGGCAAAATAAAGAATTCTGAAATATTAAAATGAAAAAAAAACTGAATTTGGGAAAAAATGTAATGGAATTTGGAAAATAATAAAATTGATTTCATATGGCTCTAAGAGAGATAAGATACATAGAGAGAGATAAAAGGAGACATAGAGATAGGAGACATAGAGAGAGATAGAAGGAGACAGAAAGAGATAGATATATGATACATAGAGAGTAGGGATGTCCGATAATATCGGCCTACCGATATTATCGGCCGATATCGGCATTAAAATGTGATATCGGAAAATATCGGTATCGGTTTTCAAATTTTTTTATTTTTTTTTTAATTTATTGTCAAAAGTATGCATAATGTTAATTCCACAACAAGAGATATGTAATGTTAATTACCTGAAATTATTCAATTTTTTTGGGGGGGGGGGGGAACCCTGCATATATCGGTATCGGTTGATATCGGTTGATATCGGTATCGGAAATTAAGAGTTGGACAATATCGGTATATCGGTATCGGTAAAAAAGCCAATATCGAGCATCCCTAATAGAGAGTGATATAAGAGACAGAAAGAGAGAGATAGAAGGAGACATAATGAGAGAGAGAGATAGGATACATAGAGAGAGAAGGAGACAGAGATATGATACATAGAGAGAGATAGAAGGAGATCGAAAGAAAGAGGAAGAGAGATATGATACATAGAGATAAGAGACATAATGGCAGATTTTTTATATATAAATGGCTGATTTTTTATATAGCGCTTTTATCCAAAGCGCTTTACAATTTGTTACTTACATATTACCCATTCACACACCGATGGCGGAAGCAACCATGCAAGCTGCCAACCTGCTCATCGGGAGCAATTAGGGGTCAAGTGTCTTGCTCAAGGACACATCGACACGCTGCCCAGGAGGAGCGGGAATCGAACCGGGAACCTCCGGATTGCCAGACGACTGCTCTACCTCCTGAGCCACTGTCTCTCACATAGAGTGAGAGAGATAGGAGACATAGATAGGAGACTAGAGTTGTTCCGATACCGATACCAGTATCGGAAATGCCTCCAATACAGCCTAAAATGCTGGTATCGGTATCGGCGAGTACACGTAAAATCTATGCTCCGATCCCATATGACGTAATTTATCAACAACACACGGTATCCTCCTGCTGAGAGTGAGCATTATAAAACAAACGTGTTTTTAATCGACCGTGAATTAAAGTGTCAATGCTGTTTGTCATTTTAACAGCAGATACTTTCTTAAATGCCATCGTCCCGACAGAGCGGTGTTGACGGGGAGCTCTGATGTGTTCGCTTGCTGGTGTTATTATTAGCATTAAGTTAGCTGAAGAGCTAGCTGAAAAGCTAGTTTTAGCTTAACGTTACCTTGGCTAAAGTTGGAGCTATTCATAATCCAGCAATAATGGCTGCAGACAGGGACCGAAACTAAAGCCCGCCGCCCGCCAGGGGCGCTCAGTTTTTACCTTTGGCGCTTGACACTTAGAGGGCTGCCCGCCGTGTGGCGTGTAGACGTGTAGTTCATAACGATACTCTTATTTTGATTGTGCGAGTACTAGGCTTGGGCGGTATGACGGTATTAAGGTATACCAGGGTATTTAGAAATACCTACGGTATTGATTTTCAATACCGTCCGTCACCGTCAAAATCACAGATGCGCTTCAGTTTCTATAACAGTGAAACGGAGTTTTGAGTGTAGTGCACACACTGAGTGTAGTGCACACACGCGCCAGCAGAGGGCGAGACCGCTCTAGTGGAGCGAGTGGGTCACAGCGGTGTTCACGTTTTACGGTAATGTTGCGACAGTGCTGTGAAAATACCGTAAAGCGTTGTGACGAGAGCAGTGTTGTTGTGGGGCAATCCGTCTCTTATTATAATTATGTGAACTAAATAGTACAAGGTTTACACAACAGCCCCCACCCGCCTTTTTATTGTATTTGTACCGTCCTGTACTATCCGCTGTCAGCTGTTTATCTCTCTCTGTGAGCTACTGAGCTTGAATAACTAGCGTTAGCTCACGTTAAGTAGCGTTAGCTCTGCGGCTAATCTTAGATTACCCTGAACTAAATCAATGACTAGGTTATAAAGCATTCGAGTAGTTTTCACTGCACATAGAAGTAGCCAAACAACGGGAGCATTTCGGGAGCATATGACCAAAACCCAGGCAATTTCTAGCCCTTAAAGGATAACTCCACTATTTTGGGAAATTAGCTTATTTAACATCTTCCCTGGAGTTAGACAAGAAGATGCATACCTTTTTTGTCTCTGTGCGTGCATTTTAGCTTTGGGAATAGATGCTCCGTTAGCATAGCTTAGCTTCATCACTGGAAGTGAGGCAGGACAGTAGCCTTACAGTGCCTTACAGTGTATTGCAAAGTCTGACATTGACCAAACTTGATATGCATGACCTTGGTGGGCTCTAGGTCAACTCCTGAAAAGGGGGTCAATGTCAGACTTTGCAATCAAAAGTTAGGGGGCTAATAACCCTTGCCATAATTTCAGTGCGCCCCTAACTTTTGATTGCAAGGTCTGACATTGACCCCCTTTTCAGGAGTTGACCTAGAGCCCACCAAGGTCATGCATATCAAGTTTGGTCAATGTCAGACCTTGCAATACACTGTAAGGCACTGTAAGGCTACTGTCCTGCCTCACTTCCAGTGATGAAGCTAAGCTATGCTAACGGAGCATCTATTCCCAAAGCTAAAATGCACGCACAGAGACAAAAAAGGTATGCATCTTCTTGTCTAACTCCAGGGAAGATGTTAAATAAGCTAATTTCCCAAAATAGTGGAGTTATCCTTTAAGGAATCAAATAGTCTGCCATGGCTATAGGCTAGATGCTAACGCTAAAACGGTGCAGGCTTCTACCGGTGCGGGACGGGACTACCATTCGGAGAGCTGACGATGATTTGTTTACTTGGTAACACGTAAACCCCCCCCCCGCTGATGAAAATGAAAGTCATACATTCAAATACAGTGCACCGGGGTATTATAACATAAAGGTTTGCCGGTTTGAAAATAAGGATACCGCCCAAGCCTAGCGAGTACAGATTATAGCCTCTCGTCTTTTTTTTTCCGCCGCGAGATCGTTAAAAAACTACAAGTCCCACATTGCACTCAAGTCAACGGTCCAATCACAGTAGAGTGACGTGACTGGTTTCATGAGAAAGAAAGCAAATGACCAATCGGAAGCTCTCATTTGGCTTGTTTACTTCCTGAAACGCCACCATTGCGATATGCGGGCAGTCTGCTCTAGTCTATATCGGACCTCCATGAGCTACCGTTACTGCTTAAACAATGACCCAGTCAACTATTCACTTTTAGTTTAATACATGACGAGGCATTGTCTAATGGTATCTAGCTGGCTAGCTACTGATAGCTGCTGATATCAACAAATGCTCCAGCAATAGTCGACTCGAGTGCATAATACCTCCGTTCCCTCGTTAGCTAGCTTAGCTAGCTCAAGTTAGATCTATCTGTCCCAGTAAACTAAATTGTCTTAACGTTATCTACCGGGCTAGCAGTAGCTACAGATAGCTCCTGATATCAATGTCTTATAACATTGATTGAATGCGTATTCTAGCTGAGGGCATGTTGAATGTGATTTGACAAAAGAACCGTAACGTTATAAATAGGGTCCAGCTGCATCGCCGGAGAATCCTTGCATGCTGAATGTAGGGTCTAGCTGAATATAGGGTCTAGCTGCAGGGCCGGAGAATCCTTGCTGGAGCTGGAGGCTACTCAAGTATACACACAGACAGTGGAGCTGTTTGCAGATAGCAAGCATTTTGACTTATTGCGTGGTGGCGATGTCTCGCAGATAATACAACTACAAGTATGATTATATAATATATATTTTATTTAAAAAAAAATTATATAAAATATATATATATATTTTTTTAATCAAAAAAATGTTGGCAGGTAAGAAATATGCTTGGCGGGTAGACTCTTCCCATCTACCCGCCACTGGCCGGTGAGTCAAAAAGTTAATTTCGCTCCCTGGCTGCAGACCTGCAAGCAAAGTACAGCAAGTTGGCAAAGGAGTATTCCAAGGTAAATCACTTTTTCACCAGTAACGTTACATTATTTCCATCTAGCTCACGTTAACTGGCTAACCTAAGTGTCGTCACTGATCGACCTCTCCCACACATGCACGTAATTAATGACATGTTGCGGACAGCCATACCGGTGACAATGTTTAGCTTTTAGTGCCAAAGGATAAGAGTTTGAGGCGGAGTCTCAAAAGATAATGTTGAATATTTATTGTGCATTAAAAATCACAACAGAGCCTCTGCTACTAGCTAACTGAACCGGAGCACCTGGATAGCAAGTGCAACAACGTATAACGTCCGTGCGGAACCAATGTCCCAACAACCTTTCCGTGGGTGAACTCATTGAGAATAGTTGTCAATTAATGATACTAATACTAATCTATACAATCACCTGTTGTTGAATAAATACCATTATAATTTATATAATATACTCTTTTATTTCTTTTTAAATGTATGCACTGGTATCGGACCCAAAGCTTAGCTATCGGAATCGGATCGGGAAGGGAAAAATGGTATCGGAACATCTCTATAGGAGACAGAGAGAGATAGAAGGAGACATAGAGATATGAGACATAGAGAGATATAGAAGAAGACATAATGAGAGAGAAAGAGAGAAATATGATACATAGAGAGATATAGAAGGATATATAATGAGAGAGGGAGAGAGAGAGAGAGAGAGAGAGAGAGAGAGAGAGAGAGAGAGAGAGAGAGAGAGAGAGAGAGAGAGAGAGAGAGAACAAGAGAGAGAGACATGGGGAAAGAGATAGAATGAAACATGGAGAGAGGGAAGAATAAAAAGACAGATAGATAGATAGATAGATAGATAGATAGATAGATAGATAGATAGATAGATAAATAGATAGATAGATAGATAGATAGATAGATAGATAGATAGATAGATAGATAGATAGAGATAGGAGACAGAAAGAGACATAAAGAGAGGGGGATGTAGAGATAGAGGGTGAGAGTGAGAAACACAACGATGCAACATCTCAGAGGGAGAGAGAAATAGATAGACAGAGAAATAGAGAGGAGAGATATAGAGAGAGGTATGAGAGAGAGACACATATAGAGAGGGAGAGAAAGAGAGAGATAAGGGGAAGGAGAAAAAGACAGAGTGAGAAGGAGAGAGAGCAGCAGAGAGAAAGAGGGAGAGAAGGAAAGAGAGAGAGATGTGCTTGATTGAACATCATTGGATCTGTCTCATTAACCAGATGTAAGATGACGATGTAGAGTCTTAGTGGACAGGACCCCGTTTACATGCTGGATGGAGAATTGAAAACATACAATATCCGCTCATATGGGGACAATACAGTTTATGACATATTACTGGGAAACAGATGGACAACTTTGGAATTATCATCACATTAGATTTGAGTTATGGGACATCTCACAGCTTTGTTCCATTTCTAACACAGAGAGAGAGAGAGAGAGAGAGAGAGAGAGAGAGAGAGAGAGAGAGAGAGAGAGAGAGAGAGAGAGAGATAAAAGAAAAGAGGGAGTGAGAAAGCTAAAAAGAAAGAGGGAAAGAGATAAAGTGAGAGACAGCGGGAGAGAGAGGAGAAACAGATAGAGAGAAAGAGAGAGAGAGAGAGAG
>NC_140167.1:110370227-110402727 GCF_963971535.1 Notolepis coatsorum | reverse complement strand
CGCGTTACTCCTCGACACTGAGAGGTCGAGCTGCGCAGGTGAAAAGATGCGACTGCTGTTACCTCAAGTACCGGAGGGGACTTGTGCTATGTATGACTTAGTCCTCACTGCAGCCGGCTTGTGGGAGGCAAGAAACAGCGTTCGTGACAGGGGAGGGTTGAATTGGATGATACGAAATTGGGATGGGAGAAAATATAGAAAATGGGAGAAAAAGTGGATCAAAAAAAAAAGATATGTTCAGTGTTTCTGGATCGTCTGTCATAATAGTACGTGCATGAATAGAGGCCTCACACACAAGCCAGCTGCGTGACATCCATCACGCCGTGCACTCTTACATTGGGACCCCATGGAGAAAACGGAATTGCCTACTTCATTCATTATATCCCTGAAACGAAAGTCGCTACAGATCCCGGGTGTGGATATAGGAATAGGGTTAGGAATAGGAAATAGGAGGGCGGCTAGGTGGCGCAGTGGGCAATGCGCTCGCCACCAACGCAGGAGACGCTGGGTTCGAGCCCAGCTCTCGGCGTTGCTACCAGCTTGGCTGGTCGTTCATACTAATACAATTGGCAGTGTTAGGGGGTAGGAAGCTGGTGGATGGGGATCGGACGTTGTGGACAGCGACTCCTACAGGTCCGGTAAAAAAAGCTAGCTCTGTGGTGGGAGCGGACCTGGACAGTCTGGAGGTGGTGGTAGAGGGGAGGACGAGGAGGAAGCTGCATGCTATCCTTGAGAACCCCTGCCACCCCCTCTATGATTAGCTGACCGCAATGCGGTCCACGTTTAGCCACAGACTCATCCCCAACTGCTGTGGACTGGAGGAGCTGGGTTGTGGACTGTAACAAATTAATTTAATTATTTAACATCACATTCATGATTGGACTTGTTTCTTTTTTCTCTTTTTAGTCCTATTTTAGCTATTTTTATCCCTGTGTACTTGTTAGGGCTGACCTTCGAAGCTTTTTTTGGCAATCGAAGCTTTGGGGCCAAGCTTCGAGAAAAAAAAAAAAAATTGTATCTTATGTTGTGGGACTTGTACAGCACTTTCGTAAACTTTGTTGTTTTTAAATGTGCTCTATAAATAAAGTGGGTTGGATTAATTAATTAAGTAGCCCCTTTCGTGACTGTTCCAACAAGGTTTCACTCGGCTGTGTGATTTAATTCAAGGTGGATCGCTGTTGTCGTTTGAACAACTTCAGATTTCATGGGAACTACCAATCCCCCAAATCAAGAATGTTTAAGATGAATGAAGTAAGATTTTGATTATTTGAAATATTGCCTGTGTAGACTAAACTATGCACAGAATTATGTCAGTCTACAAGGTCCGGCAATGTAGACCTTGTAGACTCCACTACAGACCAATTATCAGTGAATGTTCATGCATTTTTAAGAAGGGCAACTTCCACAAAAAAACAAAGAACTCACCAAAACATCTGTATTTTTTTTGGACTACCTTCACGCAGCTGTCATAGTTTATGATTAGCGCCCCAGAGGGCTTTATATACCTGGACCTCCCTTCCAGTCGGGTCGTTCTGTATCTGTGTTCACTCTGTGTTCATGGAGTTCTGTACGTTACCATCCTGTACGTTACCATCACCTGCCGCGTCTCCGGCGTGAGACGACGTGCCAGCCATCACCACCTGTCGCCGTTTGCCTGGAGTGGGACACCATCTTCGCTCTCTAATTCTCTACGGGAGGTTTTCCAGTGTTCCCACTAGGGATGGGTACCGAATTCGGTACTTTTGAGGTACCGAACCGAAACACGTCGGTACTACTGAGTATCGAATCAAGTGAGAAACATAAAAAAATAAAAATAAACTTTTGTATTAATTTTTTTTTTTGTACTTTTTTCTTTTCATGTCAACGTTCACACGCACAATATATGCTTACCTAGGATTTGACTTGATTCAACAACAAAGCAGTCGGAGCAATGACAAGCCGAAAACTGTCGAAATTGTAGTTATTTGAAGTTTGGATTTTTTTTTACGACTAAATTAAATTTCTTGAGACTAAAGTACCGGAAAAAGGTACCGTTGGGTACCGGTATCGATTCACAGGTACCGGTACCGGTATCGGTTCAAATGTGAAAGGTACCCATCCCTAGTTCCCACTCCAGACGTCAAGCCGGCGCGTCATCGCTCCCTATTTTCCACGGGAGGATGGCATCTCTTCGCCCCGGTCCCCTGGGACCCTTTGTTCTGCGTTGCCCGGCCCCCCCCGAGGAGGAGGAAGAGGATCTCCGTGCCTGGAGTGGGACACCGCCTTCGCTCTCTAATTCTCTACGGGAGGTTGCCAGTGTTCCCACTCCAGACGTCAAGCCGGCGCGTCATCGCTCCCTATTTCCACGGGAGGAAGGCGCCTCTTCCCCCCGGCCTCCGCTGTCGGGCCCCTGTCTCCGTACCAGGCCTCCGCCGTCGGGCCCCTGTCTCCGTGCCCGGCCCCCGCTGTCGGGCCCCTGTCTCCGTACCAGGCCTCCGCCGTCGGGCCCCTGTCCCCGTGACAGGCCTCCGCCGTCGGGCCCCTGCCTCCGTGCCCGGCCTCCTCTGTCGGGCCCCTGTCTCCGTGCCCGGCCCCCGCCGTCGGGCCCCTGTCCCCTTGCCAGGCCTCCGCCGTCGGAACTCTGTCCTCATCCCTGTAAGCAGCCCTGGCCCGTAGCCCTGGCCCTTAGCCTTTGTCCCTGACACTTAGCCCTGTCCCTTAGCCTGTTCGCCTCTTAAAGGCACAGTGCATTTTCCTTATTTCCTTGACTCTAGTGTTTTGTGTTCTCCCCTGTTCCCCTCTCCAGTGCCCCTGGTCCTGGTCCTTGACATTTAGCCCTGGCCCTGTCCCTTAGCCGTAGTCCCTTAGCCTGTTCGCCTCTTAAAGGCACAGTGCCGCATTTTCCTTATTTCCTTGACTCTAGTGTTTTGTGTTCTCCCCTGTTCCCCTCTCCAGTGCCCCTGGTCCTGGTCCTTGACATTTAGCCCTGGCCCTGTCCTTTCAGGGGGGGGGGGCTAACATGCTGAGGCATCTGCTCAGTTGCAGTCCTCACAACAGTGGCTCCCTGTAGGTTTGAAGAAAAATAATAATATGTAAATAAATAACGGCTATTTTAATAATTTTTTATTATGGAGATTGAGGTGATGCTGTGAACTGAAATAAAAAAGTTTTATATTTCATCAACTAAAATATACGTCACACCCCACGCCTCTTCCTGCCATCTGCAGGTGGCTAATCTTGAGTTTCCGACCCCCCAATAAGCTAACCATGGATACATCAAAAAAAATATCAGTCGCAAATCGCTTCCTGTTGAATGGATCAGCATGCAATGACGAACCTCTCAAGCTGTTTTGCACACCGCCTTCGCCATTTTGCACACGCCTCATTTACCTTATAAGGAGCTGGTGGTGCGTGTCTGTATGCAAATGTATTGAACAGAACAGGAACACGCATTTCAGTTTAAGAATGAGTGGGATTCATCATTCAACACACCTGGGTAAGAACAGATTTGGACGTTAACTCTTTAATGGCCATACCCGAGTTTAGTCGGGTTATCTCGCCAACAGTTGAGCGCCAAAACCAGAGTATACTCTTGATTAGGCCTGCCACGATAACACATTTTGCTGGGCGATTAATTGCCCCCGAAAATATCGCGATAAGCGATATTATTGCGACCGGTTAGAGAATTTTTTTTGAGAAATTTATTTCCCAAAACTTTTATTTTGAAGCCCACCGCTCCGTCTTTTCCGGTTTTAGACTTTTATTTTGAAGCCCACCGACCGGACCGGAAGTATTGTTGCGATTATCCTAAGCAGAACATATGAGCCGACAACATGTCTCGTCCGGTTGTTTTTGAGCTAATAACAAATGTTGAGATTGTTGGTGAACAACTAACTTTAGGTTAGTTTTAACGTTAGCTACTAACGTTAGATGCAGCTACTACAGGCAATCAACGATGAGGAGGAAGCGTCAAAGCAGTATATAATAGAATAGCTGTGGTGCGTAGGCACTGCAGCACGACTCGAAACTACCGGAGTGTTATAATAAATTAATTCATGTTTAACTTGTCCCCGTGTCCAGTCCTTTGACCAGCCCCACCCGTTCATTGTAAACAATGATGCATGTAATTGTATTAACGTTATTCTGTGTTGTACTTGTAGCTATGCTATACGTTGTATTTCGTTTGTTAGCTAATGTTGTTAGCATGGAATGAGAATCAAAGCTCTATCTTTCATCTTTATTTAGCAGTCCAGTTTCTCCGGGCAGTAGCGAGTAACTACTTGGGTCTAAAAATAGCTAACGTTACACTACAAATAATGCTACTTGGTTAAAAGGAGCCACACTATTGAGAAATGTAGTTAAGCTGTGGCGTTGCCCCACGGGGCTCCCGTGCTGTACTCTAGTAACGTCAGCGACCCGCCTCCCAACACGGACAGTGACTGACAAGCGGCACTGGTTCCGCCTCATTAAAACAAACGCGCAAATAGCAATTAATCGCGCCCGTCAAAATCATTGCATTCATTTTAATTATCGCAGCAATTAATCGATTTATTGCTTATCGCGGCAGGCCTACTCTTGATCTTTTCCTTTGATCCCCGTTCTATACGGTCAGCCAGAGCCATCTAGGTGTCTATGATTCATCTACCTACGTTGGAATTGCAATGGCGATCGAATACCACCAGGTGGCAGTATCACCTACCTTTTGAACTCTGATAGAAAGTGAACAGGAGAGACATTGAATGAAATGGACAATCAAGACTCGCTCTGAGGGGGAGGAGCTCCTGCAAAGCAATCGCTAGCAGATCTGCTCGCCTCAAAACCTATAGTGTCCCGTAAACACATGTAATTACATATACATGAGTAATCGCGATCACAGATGGGATCATTGGAATTATTCTTTTTGGAGTACCTCCTGGCTAAGGTAAGGACCCCCTATGTCTATTTTACCGAACCTGAAACACGTTTCTGTAACGATCACAGTGGCTTATTTTGCCGGACATAAACCAAGCTTTTTCTAACGATCGGACCCCCCCCCCCCCCCCCCCCCATGATGATTTTGTGAAGGTACATATGTACATGTTATATACCTTTTCTTTGATTTGGGAGTATTTGGGGTTTCAGGGAATCAACCAGAACGATTTGGGCTTATTGCATATAATGAGTCCTATCTCGCGATCTATGGAAAAAGACTGGATTATTCCGGAAATGGGGCGCTGTTTAGCGTGTAGCGTGTAACAAACTACAGTGTGTAGAAATTAGTTGATTAGTCAGTAATGGACTATGAACAATGCCTGTAAAATGAGACATACTATTGTCTCCATAGCTATAATACAGAACACACGATGGGTCTGCAAACATAGCTAAAATGGTCATTAACGCTGGCGCCAAACAGTGCAGATGGCGGATTGATGAATGCTGTGGTGGCTTTTCTTATTTTTCTCTTAACAGACATTTAAGAAAAAATATATAAGATATATTATTGGTGAATGAGGCCCAATGTATTGTTCAAAGTCATATCTATTAGGGCTGGGCGATTCTTGCTCAAATGTGAATCACGATTTTTCTCTCTAAGAATTGAGATCACGATTCTCTCACACGATTCTTATTCTTTCAATAAAATCATTTATTGCACTCTTTCTTAAACAGACTACATAACATATCAAAGTGCTTGACTTAAACTTAAACATAACATATATGAAAGTGCTTGACTTAAACTTAAAAGTATCTTGTAACATACAAAATAACTTAAATAAATATTTCTTTATTTTGTTAATAAAAAAAACGTCATAATTTAGAAGATGAGATTGCATAGGTCTATCGATTAATTGCTTAGCCCTAATATCTATCGTATTCAGTGTATTTGAATGTCTCCAAATTCCAGCCATTGATTAATTGATTGAACATTTTATTAACAGATTGCAGAATGGGTACAGTACAGTACAGCTCAATATATACAATTGTTAAGGGGATGCAGACCAGAGAAAGACTTTCGTCTTGTTTACATCAGGGTCCCCCATTTTTCTGGATTCTGGAGACAGTCATTGTCTTGGTTCAAGTTGCTTAGCTCATCATCAGACTCATCCAATTCCATTAATATATAGAGCAGTCATATATGCATAGGTTACTTTATTATGATACCCATAGTATGCTAAGATTAGATGGATGTTGATCATAGGAAATAATATTTGTGGTATACATAATAGCAACACCAGCAGTACCAACAATGATAATAATAATAATAATAATAGGAATGATAATACTAATGATATGACAATACATACGCATATATGATAGGAGATTAGGGATGTCCGATATTATCGGCCGATATCGGCAGTAAAATGTGATATCGGATTTTTTTTTTTTTTTTTTTTTTTTACATTTATTTAACCTTTATTTACCCAGGCAAGCAAGTAAGAACCAATTCTTATTTTATTTATTGTCAAAAGTATGCATGTTGGTTTAATTCAACAACAAGATATATGTAATGTTAATTTTTACTTTTTTAATTATCATATTTTGCACAGATAATGCTTACATTTAGAAAGCCTTTTGAATGCATCCAGTGAAATTATTAATTACCTGAAATTATTCAGTTTTTTTGGGGGGAAACCCTGCATATATCGGTATCGGTTGATATCGGTATCGGTATCGAAATTAAGAGTTGGACAATATCGGAATATCGGTATCGGTAAAAAAGCCAATATCGAGCATCCCTATAGGAGATAGATATTTGTCATGAACTCATAATATAATGCCTCATACAGCATATGGCATAGCAGCCACATATATATATATCAATGGCACTGTAGAGTATATGGGATAATAGAGTCCTCATGATGAGATACACTGTAAGAAAAAAAGCTGCAAGAAAACGGTAAATGTCTGGCATCAATGGTTTCAAGTTTCTTTAATAGTTGTCATACAGAAGTACAGAATACTTTCATACAAAATGCTTCTTACTGTTACGCTCCAGAGACTGTGCTAGACAAGATAGTATCAAATAACATAGTATAGCATGTAATTTAGAAGAAGAAAATGAGGTCACAGTGTTCGGTATAGACATATGTACAATGTTCTGAGTTACCATATAATATACAATACTATGCAGTGTACTAATGTACAGTACTATATAGTGCAAAGCAGAAATGGGATGAGGTACAATTTAGGTACAATTTACAGTAAGGTGTATGAGTTGTAGTGCAATCCTTCATCAATAAATATAAAGTGTGGGGAGTGGGTGCTACAGTGTGTTTGTTTAAAGTGGGTGTGTGCTATAAAGTGTGTGGAGTGGGTGCTACAGTGTGTTTGTTTAAAGTGAGTGTGTGCGTGTGGATGTGTGTGCTATGTGCGTTTGGTGGTTGTTGTTGTGTAGTGTTCATTGTTCGTTTAGCAGCCTGATGGCCTGGGGATAGAAGCTTCTTCTGAGTCTTTCTGTGCTCGCCTTGAGACTCCGGTATCGCTTGCCTGACCGCAGCAGTTCAAAGAGGCAGTTGTTCGGGTGACTGGAGTCTTTAATGATTCTCTTAGCCTTGCCCTTGCAACGCTTGTTGTAAATGTTCTGGAGGGTGGGGAGCCCCCCTCCAATTGTGCGTTCGGCTGAACGTGTCACTCTTTGTAGTCTGCTTCGGTCTTGTGCAGTGCTATTCCCAAACCAGGAGGTGATGTTGCCGGTCAAGATGCTCTCTATTGTACATGAGTAGAAGTTCTTAAGGATCTTCTGACTGACTTGGAACTTCCTTAGGCGCCTGAGGAAGTAGAGGCGTTGTCGTGCCTTCTTCACAACACTGTCAATGTGTGTGGTCCATGTCAAGTCCTCGGATATGTAGGCTCCGAGGTACTTAAAGCTGTTGACTCTCTCAACCGGTGCCCCGTCGATGCTGAGGGGGCTGTAGTCCTTGACCCCCGACCTCCTGAAGTCCACAATCATCTCCTTTGTTTTGCTGACGTTCAGGGAGAGGCTGTTTTCCTGGCACCATCCCGCCAGGACCTTGACCTCTTCCAGGTAGGCCCTCTCGTCGTTGGCAGAGATCAGGCCCACCACCACTGTGTCGTCAGCAAATTTGATGATTGTATTGCTACTCCGCTGAGCCACACAGTCGTGTGTGTACAGGGAGTAGAGGAGGGGACTCAGAACACAGCCCTGGGGGGTCCCTATGTTGAGGGTGATGGATGAGGAGGTGCAGTTGCCTGCTCTCACCACCTGGGGTCTGCCAGTCAGGAAGTCCAAGACCCACTGGCAGAGGTCATAGTTCAAGCCCAGGTCCCTGAGCTTGGCTATGAGTATGGAGGGGACTATGGTATTGAATGCCGAGCTGTAGTCGATGAATAGCATTCTCACATAGTTCCCCTGCCTCTTGTCCAGGTGTGATGCTGCTGTGTGCAGCACATGGGCTATGGCGTCCTCCGTGGACCTGTTGGGGCGGTATGCAAATTGCAGGGGGTCCATGTTGATGGGGAGGGAGGAGCAGATGTAGCCCTTTACTAGCTTCTCAAAGCACTTCATGGCTATGGAGGTGAGAGCTACAGGGCGGTAGTCGTTGAGGCAAGCAGGCTTGGATTTTTTGGGTACAGGGATAATAGTGCACTTCTTCAGGCAGGTGGGGATGACAGCCTGTTCTAAGGACAGGTTAAATATGTCAGTGAATACTGGGGCCAGTTGGTCGGCACAGACTTTTAGGACGCGGCCGGGGATGCCGTCCGGACCTGCTGCCTTCCTGATATTCACTTTTTTAAAGGTTGACAAATACTTACTGTCAAATTACAGTAAAATCAAATACATTTACAGATTACAACCTTTATTTAATGGTTAATATTTTGATAAAAGGTAATTTACTGTATTTTTATGGCATTTACACTTAAAGTAGAAAAACAAAAGTAATCTGTAAAACAATACAGTGAATTTCCCATGATTTTCTTTACAGTGTAGAGTGGTACCTTATTTGCTGTTTTGTTGTTACATTGTCCTGTATTTGTCTTCATTGGTACTGGTGCATCTCACTCAGAGAGGTCTCTGATGAACAATGGGCCTCATTCACCAATACTCTCTTATTATTTTTATTTCTTACCTGTCTGTGTTAACACATTCCCGGCCATTAGATTAGATGGGCCCCACGCTAGGACACCAGCTTTTCATTACAACTGTTCACTGTGCGTCACGTTGTTTGTAGAGCTAAATCTATATTTTATATTATAGCTATGTATCCATTGTCATTGTCAATTGACAGTATGAACCTTCCGTTCAATATGCCATAAAGAAAAAAAAATGTCATCAATACGTTCCCGAAAACGTGATGAATATGAGCGTTATATGGGAATGGTCTGGGATAATTCCTGCAAAGCTAGTTATAAGGCGCTAAGTAGGGATGGGAATTGATAAGATTTTATCGATACGATTCCATTATTGATTCTGCTTATCGATCCGATTCTTTATCGATTCCCTTATCGATCCCTGATAAATGTATAATTTAAATAAATAAATTGGAAATGCAACAGAACTAAGCTGGTTAGAATAACAACATGCAACTTGACATTTCTGATTGTCATTTATTGTTGAGCCCCCATGTCAGAAAAATACAAAAACTGTAAAAAAAGGATCTATACACTTAAATAAAATAATGAGATTTGAGAGATTTTGAGATTCTCTTAAACTAATTTATTTATTTAAAAAAAATTGATTCTCAAACTAATTTAATCTATTGAATAACGACCTGTTGAATGCAACTACAGTTCAATATCTTAAACTAATTTAATCTATTGAACTGTAGTTAGTTGCATTCAACAGGTCGTTATTCCTCTGACTCCTCAGTCTCTGGTCTTTCAGAAGACCAACGTGCGTGCGCACACACACACACACACACACACACACACACGCACGCACGCACGCACGCACGCACGCACGCACACACACACACACACACACACACAGAGACGATCCCTGCCCAGTCCCCACTCGCCCCCACCCTTTCTACCCTTTCTACCTGAGCTCAGTGTGTCTGTCTCTGTGTGTCTGAGCTTGGTTAGCTAGCATTAGCTAGCGTTAGCTCCGCGGCTAACATTAGGTTATCCCGAATTAAATGAATGACTAAGTTGCAAAGCATTGAAGTAGTTTTCACTGCACATAGAAACAGTCAAACAGCGGGAGCATTTCGGGAGCATATGCGACCAAAGCCCAGGCAATTTCGAGCCCTTAAAGGGGACATGCATTATAAATAACTTTTTTCAGTGTTTAGCATTGTTATATAGTAATAGGGGTTAGTATCAATGGGTCTGTGTCTCTAAATACCATATTGGCGGATTGCTCTCATTCAGTTGAGACAATTTCCTCCTCCAGTTAATTAGGTAATTCTGATTTGACTCGCTCGGTGACGTAACTGGGAGCTGGTGGAGCTGATTGTGATCTGATTGGCTCTGTGGTTGTAGCCATAGACGCCTGACTAATGGAGCATTTGGAGCAGCTGCTCCACCAGTATTGAACACCCCCACTTTTTGATCATATGAAAAATATGATATATCCCCCCCCAATATATAAATCTAACCATAACTACGTAATTTCAATCAAATTAATAATACGCAATGACACTTAATAGCAAGTTTTTAAGTTTCCAAAGATTGTGACCCCCCCCCTGCCCCCCCATATGGTTTGATCCAGTGCCTCTCCCACCCCCAGCAGTCAGTGGCGCACGCTGCAGGTACAGACGCTATGAGCCTAAATTCTTATCCCAACCCATGTTTGCTTCCGCTTTTCCGCGTACACTTCATTCGCGTAGCCGGCTCGCGTGTATATTTTCCCTAACGAAGTTGCACTTCCGCGTTCGTCCTGTCTCATCTGCGGAGATAGTGGGCGTGTTTTATTCTTTCTTTGTTTACTTGTTAAAACTGTCATGGCGGCGCCCAGCGCCCAGCGTTACACATGATATTGATATCCTCATTATTTCTCTTTTGTTGAGCACAAAGAAAATAACGTTTTAGTTAAATGTAAATTGTGTCTTGGCTCAAAGAACCTATCTTACGTTACGAACGTTAATAACGACGGATTCAGTGGAAAATTATACCAAAGATTGCTTCGTTTGCTGGTGGTGGTCAACAAAAAACAAATTGTACTATGCAAAACGTGCGGCTCGAAAACAACTTCAAGCTACAACAACAAGCAACAACTTTCAACTACTTCGTTCGACATTTGAAGCTGCACAAATCGGTAAGTAACTTGGCTTGCTATTGATTGATTGATTGCAAACGTTATTAACAGATTGCAGAATGGGTACAGTACAGTACAGTGTTCAAAAACACTCAAAGAACACCTACGGGAGACTGCAATTAGAAACTGGCCCCTACAAATATCCTAAACCAGTTGTACAGTAAATTACCAAGTATGGCTTTGTCAGTATTCCAATGTACAGTGTTACCTGTTATTGTTCCTTGTTGGTATTTTTACATTACAAGTCATTTGAATTTTCTTACTTGTGCCTAGGGCTGTGAAAATTATTATATATTTGCCTCATGATAATTGTCATACAATAAAATGGCAATATATGGTATAATTATCTTTTTTCTCTTTCTTATTAAAAACTTGGCCTATTTGAAAGGAGATTGATTTAATAAAAATAAAAGAGCGAAAAATAAATATACAGTATATATACAGTATATATATATTAATATATTATTATTATTATTATTATTATTATTATTATTATTATTATTATTATTATTATTATTATTATTATAGTAATTGGCTATCATACTGCAATATAAACTGAGTTTATAGTGAAAAGAGCAGCTTTATTGGTCAATATTGAAGGCTCTATATTGCAGGAAATTGCACACAGGTTACAGGTGTTCATTAAATTAAAAAAAAATCTGCCGTGGAGGGGGTCCGTGACAGATTACAGGTGTTCATTAAATTAAAAAAAAATCTGCCGTGGAGGGGGTCCGTGACCCCCTCCAAACCACCTAATAATCTTGCACCCCCAATTTTCTTAAAAAAAAAAAAAAAAAAAAACTATAAAATATTATAAATAATAATAATCTTGCACCCCCACTTTCAACTATAACTAGGCGGCCATGGTTGTAGCGCATAGTGAAATCCGATACTTCCTCAAACGGGAGAGGCAGAGAGGGAGAGGGAAAGAGAGAGAGGGAGAAACAGATAGAGAGAGAGAGAGAGAGGCTCATACATAGGGCTGCAACGATTAGTCGACGACGTAGATCATAAAAACTTGTCGACGCAGACTTTTTTATTATTATTTTTTTAATACTTAATTTTTTTTGCACTACCTATCTTTGTGAAAGTGGCTTCTCAGCTCTGGTCCAGCTGAAGACAAAGCAGAGGAACAGATTGGACATTGAGCATGACCTCAGAGTTGCTTTGTCTACCATCACCCCACGCATATATAGATTATCAACTGCCGTTTATTCCCGATACACGCTATATTAAAAAATTCAACCATATATGATCCTATACGTTATGCTTCATCATGCGCGGATGAAAGGGGGGGGGTCGTTTATAATTCCGTGATCGCCAGTAAATGCTTTATGTAGTATGGGTGATATATTGATCAGATCGGTTTGCAGTGAAAAGAATAAACAATTGGGCTGGAAATAACGTTATATTCCTCTTACCGTGTGTCAATGAGACTGGCGGTGAAAGATCCCAGGTATAGGACGTCGATCGCCTAGGTCCATTTCCGGTTTGTATGTCGCAATAAACGCCAAAATCATATAGATTATTAAGTTTATAAAACGATCGATATGTACTATAGTATCTGTCGGGAGCCTTGCAACAATGTCTGACGGCCGGATGAATTTAATGGACGCACAGCAGTCATATCCTGTTTACCAGTGTAACTCGCCCGACCATCCACCAGGCGGCGGTATTGAGCCGTCGTTTTTTTTTTGCCGTAGGGTCCAGCTGCAGTGCCGGAGGTGTATATATGAATTAGGCTTGGGTGGTATTACGGTATACCAGGGTATTTAGAAATCCCAACGGTATTGAAAATCAGTCCTCACTAGTGGAGACCAGTCCTCACTAGTGGAGCGAGTGGATCACAACGGTGTTCACGTTTTACGGTAATGTTGCGACAGTGCTGTGAAAATACCGTAAAGCATTGTGGTAACGAGAGTTGATGTGTGTGTTGTTGTGGAGCAAGAAAATAAATGGTAAAACGTTATGTCGCAGTCCGGTGCATTTTTGAATACACAATAGTACTAACGTTACTAGTACTACGGTGCTGCAGGCTAACTGGCTACCATTCTGAGAGCTAACGATAGTAGCACTAGATGCTGCTGAGAGCTAACGATAGTAGCACCGTGATTTGTTTACTTGGTAACACGGGTTCTTACCCAGGTGTGTTGAATGATGAATCCCACCTGTTCTTAAATTGAAATGCGCGTTCGCGCTCAATACATTTGCATACAGACACGCCTCGCCTGGTCCTTATAAGGCGAATGAGGCGTGTGCAAAACAGCTTGAGAGGTCGGCATTGCATGCTGATCCATTCAACAGGAATTTGCGACTGATCTCAAAATGAGATTAGATTCAAATGTATTGTTATTATACAGCACAAGTACAATACACCATCCAACCAGAGTGGATACATGCTCCAGAAATAAATGAATATAAATAAATAAACGGCTTAGCGAGGCAGCCTTAGCGCACGTCTGAGCGCACACACACACACGTCTCACGACTCAGTGCATGTGTGTGCTCCTGTGGGTCGCCCATCGCATGTATGTGTGTTAATCTGATGCTTGTCAAGAGCCACTCGTGCAGTAGGTTTGGAAATACCGGATCTCTCTCTCTCTCTCTCTCTCTCTCTCTCTCTCCAAAATCCAAAATCATATAGATTTTCTGCGACAACGTAATGCGGGTCAAAGTCAGTTGTTTATTTATTTATTTTTATTGTTTGCATACAAGGTGGTCCGCAAATGTTCTTGATAACAATCTAGTGGTCCGCATAAACAAAAAGTTTGGCAACCACGGAGCTAGACGATCTCTAAATATGTGTTCTATGCGTACAGCCTGGGCGGCCAGAGCATCTAACTGTTCTAACTAGGGATGCTCGATATTGGCTTTTTTACCGATACCGATATTCCGATATTGTCCAACTCTTAATTTCCGATACCGATATCAACCGATATCAACCGATACCGATATATGCAAGGTTTCCCCGTCCAAAAAACTGAATAATTTCAGGTAACTAATAATTTCACTGGATATATATATAACAAATATTGTTATTGTTTTTTTTTGTTTTTAAACCGATACCGATATTTTCCGATATCACATTTTACTGCCGATATCGGCCGATAATATCGGTCGGCCGATAATATCGGACATCCCTAGTTCTAACAGCAATATATAATCCATTTCACAAGCAGGGCCCCGTTCCCCGTACGTGGCTAACTGAGTTAGCCGGATAATCTTCAGGATAACTTGACATGAGTCAGGCTTTTCGGTTCCACGAAGCAGGTTTGTCTAAATCACTATGGCAACAGATCGAAAATTTTTAACCTGCTCCAGTGCAGGTTTAGTTAAGTTAGCTGGATAAACTGGCCACTCCCTCACAAAAAAATGCCAGCTTCCTTCCTCAGAGATCCCATTATACCATTCTGAATTATGTTTTTGTGCTTCGTTTTTCTAGAGGGGGCTTTTGAAATGTAAAATAATAGACCTAAAATGCTGATAATAAATCATATTCAGCCTATGGATTTACTTAAATAATAATAATACTAATAATACTAAATAATGCACTCCATAGCTATACGGCGCATGCGACACACACTATGTGGTTATTTTAATAACGGAGCATTGCAATTTTTTTTATTAATGAAACTTGGATCCTATCGGGCGCTTGGCTCTGATTCGTTTAATATTCTCCGCTGTGGATGTATTTGCTTAACCGGAGTGCCCGGAGTGTGGATGTGAATTACGAGGAATCTGAATCTGTGGATTGTTGAATTGTATCA
Organism: Notolepis coatsorum; assembly: GCF_963971535.1. Lineage (NCBI taxonomy): Eukaryota > Metazoa > Chordata > Actinopteri > Aulopiformes > Paralepididae > Notolepis > Notolepis coatsorum. The sequence goes on along the minus strand of NC_140167.1, from coordinate 110,387,787 downwards.
CTGTCACACGTTATTGTGATATTGTAACTGGGATTAAAATGTCTGAAGAGATGCGCTGTTTGACGGACTTGATGACGTGGACGTGACTTGAGAAAAGTGAATAAGCAATTGCAAGCCTTTGACGTTTTGATGAATGAATTTGAGAAAATGCATTTATCTGTTCAAGCACTGTTATCTGATGGTGAACAAGAGGGTGATGAACATGACTGGTATAAACCAAAGGTTAATCAATTCAATGCATGTATGGATGATGTCCGAAACAGATTAAAACCTGATTAATAGTGAAACTGTTAATAGCCTCCAAGCCTCTCTGACACCGTTATATTTCGGGAGTCGCGCCCCCTGAAAACTTTGGGAACCATGTATATATAGTACATGATACCTAAGCACATACAGTACAGATATCCTCATAAGTATCTATTAATTCGTATCAATTAGATACTCTTTGGGCTTGTTTTTATCTACTTATTCTGAAAGAGTTGAAATAATAAATCATATTCATTTGCCCAACACTTACGCATTTAATTTGTCTGCGATATTCTGCCATGCTTCTTGTCTTGCTCTCGTAGCGGTGGCAATGTTTGATTTGGCCATGATTATGGTCTTATATTCCTCATAATCGTTCATTATCATCTCTTGCTCGTCAGAGTTAAAAAAAGACGCTCTTGCTTTGACTGGAGTTGCCATTATTCCGTTAGAAAATCAGGATTTCTGCGATCGACGCCTCCCCCTTTTGAGGTAAGACGGGGACACGCAAGTATCCTGATTACTGAAGTCTGGTTTGAGATTGTTTGAGCCCGAATGAGCCTTCGAGAAACCGAGCCTGACTTCAATCATCGGGTTAATTTAAGCTGGATAATGGGACTTTTGATCGACTTAGTTGAACCAGGGGCCCTGAACACGCAATAAGTTATAATAATAATAATTTTTTTTTAATCTTTTTCTCCTTATTTTCTATTTTTCTCCCATCCCAATTTCGTGTTTCCAATTCTCCCCTCCCCTGTCTTGAATGTTGCTTGACTATGCCCCCCACTGGTTGGTTGTAGGGAGGATAGAAGCCTTGCATCACGTGTGCCCTCCGGTACACGAGGAGGCAGCCTGTCACATTTTTTCACCTGCCAGCACGGACTCTCAGTGGCGAGGTGTAACGCATGGGAGGCTCACACTACCCTCGCAACTTCCTGTCTCTGCTGTGCAGGCGTCCCCCAACCGACCTGTAGGAGTCGCTGTCCACAACGTCCAAATCCCCACCCATCGACTTCCACCCTCTAACTCTGCCAATTGAGTTAGTATGACGGCTGGCCCAAGCCGGAGGCAATGCTGACACCCGGATTCGAGACCGGAGTATCTTGCATTGGTGACGAGCGCAATCTCCGCTGCGCCACCCAGCCGCCTAATTATTATTATTATTGAAAAGTTCTGGATTTCTATAGTCATATTTGGGGGAAATTTTTTTTCCATCTGGGTAAGAGTTTCTTATTTGGGTAAGAGTGCTCTTGACCCCTAGAATTTGGTCTTGCCTAAGAGAAAAGCCAAAATAAGAAATCCCAGGTAAGAACAAAATAAGAAGAAATGCTAGTTAAGAATGAAATCTGTTCTTATATCGCTTCGTGAATGAGGCCCATTGTCATTGCCTCCTCTGGGGAATCTCAATTGAGCTTGATGTACACCTTGCAGTTTGCCGTCCACTGGTAGACTGTATCATCTCTTGCTTTCTCAGTATTCTTGCTCGTCCGGCAATGTCTGCATTTATTTTCGTCAGGTGCTCGTCCATGTAGACATTTGTATTCTTCAATTTTCTTCCTTGCTTCAGCATTGCGATCTCGTGTTTCCTGTTCACAAAGCGTAGTATTATGTCCGTGCAATCTTTTTTATTCCTTCGCGGTAGAGGGTGGCATATGCCTCTATATCTTCACTGTTGATCTGTATTCCTTTACCAGCCATGAAGGTGATCACTTGTTGCTCAATCGTTTCAATATCTTGGTCCGTGGGTTCACCACCGTCCCCAGCCACAGCTCTGGTGTAGGTCCGCGGCTCAGTCACCAGACCGTTTATGATGCTGTTGTTTATCAAACTAAACTAAACAACTATTAAACTATTAAAATAATTATTTGATTTGAACAAATAACCAAAATCATATTTGTTTACAAAAAAATATATTCTCTTGAATCTTTTCACCAAACATTTCCCGCAAAATCTACATGCTGTGCTGCATTTGGACCATACAGACCAAATTTTTTGTCACCCTACCCGTGAGCAGGAACCCTATTGATTTTAGTGACCCCATGACCAGGCCAAACTTGTCCGATTATGATGGGATTTGAAACGTGTTGTTTTATGACATCCTTCGCGATATCCAAAACAACAAGACTTTCTTACTTTCCTACTCCTCCTCTGCCGTTCATTGATTCTCAATGAGCGTCTTGTGTGGCATCTTGGCACTATTTTTAGAAGTTGTAGAAAGAAAAGTTGGCAGGCTAAACAATTTCACCAGATTATTGGGGGCACGGTCAGAAGGTGTCATTGAGGATTGGGGGCATTTCATGGGATATAACCTTTTCTGTAGGCTGCTGACAATGTAAGCCTAGTTTCTTTTCTCTTTCTGTCTGTTTCTCTCACCCAGTCTCTCTCTCTCTCTCTCTCTCTCTCTCTCTCTCTCTCTCTCTCTCTCTCTCTCTCTCTCTCTCTCTCTCTCTCTCTTTACCTCAACCTGTTGTCTCTTGCATCTGCAGCAATTATCTGTCAAAGAGACTCCATGAGACATTTATTTGATAACAATAATTACAGTGTACAGTGTGTGAGTGTGTGTGTGTGTGTGTGTGTGTGTGTGTGTGTGTGTGTGTGTGTGTGTGTGTGTGTGTGTGTGTGTGTTTGCATATGTAGGCGTGTGTGGGTTTGCATGTTTGATCTGCTCCGCGGAGGCAGCTAGTGTTTGTCTTAGTTACTATTCAAATACATATTTTGCTGTGAATAGAATCTCCCCCAACACACTCCAATACTGATTTGATATATTGGTATCCATCATAAATATTTTCCCATTGAGAATTTCCCTTTCAGCTCCAGGGTCTTTCCACTTTCTTCAAAGAAGTGGCTAAATGAACGCTGTAACCGTAATGAACCCAGGCGACGGACCGCCAACGAACCAATGAAACAGTTACGAAAAGCACCTCAGACTCATGGTTAGCCACTCTGCCCCTAGTGGTGGTTCACAGACATGGCACTTTGTATACGATCAGTTAGCTTCACATCTATGACACGTAGATGGTACATTTACAAATGTAAGTTAGTTTACAAATAGCTTAACGTTGCCATAAAGCCTGCCCCTTTGCCAGTAAGCTAGCATGACCTGACTGGTACCTTTGGATTGCTTCTCTCATATGATACCAGAATCTTTGCTCTAGCTTAAAGGGGAACTATCTTATAAATGGCCTTTTTCAGTGTTTAGCATTGTTTCCTAGCTATGTGGACTTATATTAATAGGATCTATGTCTCTAATTCTCATATTGGCGCATTCTTCCAATTCTCCTCTCACAATATTCACCCTCACTGAACTGAGTCATCTGAAAATGTGCATATCTGTGATGTCAGAGATTTCTCAGCTGCATAATAATGTGGCAGTTGGTGTGGCAGTTGCCACCAGGCCACACAGTGGTTGGAGCCCAGCCTCAAAACGGCTTATCTTGAGGTAGAAAAATGCTGTTTTTGAGTACTTGATTAGAAATACAAAACAATGAATCTTTTTGAAAAAAAAACTTACAGAGGTGTTCCATAGACTCACAGGAATTGTGTAAAAGTGCCCAAATAGTGAAATAAATAGTAAAATAGTTCCCCTTTAACACTTTGAGCGCCACTCACGGCTAATCTCGGGTTTACGAGATCTCTGGATTTTTATTTAATTTTTTTATTAGCGATCTGAAATCATATTGCATCACGCGAGCCTACCGTTGGAGATCCAGGGGCCGCCGGCAATCAGATGTGAAAAAAGCGCCCCCTATCGTCTCCCAGATGGTAAATCACCCTTTTGGAATGGACTCAATGAAAATGGATGGGGAAAAAAAAGATTCCAGTCCACATTTTCCAGTCCACTGATGCAGCCGGAGTTACCAGAGTTCATTCTGGAGCCTCTGAGCCGCGGCGATCATGGGTTATACTGTACACACGTTGGATCAATATACTTATCGATTTTTTTGAATGGTGATCAGGAATTGGAATATACCATTTGGATACGATCTGATGTCAGGTAAGGAATCTATGTTATCAGCGTTAGGATAATCAGACTCGTTTTCATGGAGATATAAGCGTTTCCACTATATGTGATATGGCTGTTTCACTGTAAAAGCCATGAGGAAATAATAGCAGCGATTATCAGCGCACGGCACGAGCGTACGTGCGCACACATATACTATCGACCATCTAGCGTTTATTTGAAAACGATTCATAAATAGTCCGACAAATGATAACGTTCTGGAATATTCCAGTAAAAGGCGATTATCATGGAATGTGTTGTTTTTTCTTCGAAACCGAGTGGTTTTCAAAATGCTATAAAAAGGAAATGATGCGATAAAAACACAATCTGCTTTGCCAATGTTGACTGGAAAATGATTCTTTGATAAGCGATGGGCAGATTAGACACATAACATAATTTAAAACATAGATTAGGCGATATTAACGTTACATGGGCCGTGGACCGTGGCATCAACGGGGTAAAAAGGAAAACACGGCCCGGCACTGAAAGTGTTAAGAATTTAGCCCACTAGAGACAGCTAATAAAATGGTGTGAAATCTGTGGCTATTAATGGCCGATACCTATAGTTTGTAAAATATCCATAACTTTAATCGGCCCACCTCTAGAAAATACTATATTAAAGACAAATATTATAAATGTTGGGAATAACCTTCAATCATTTATTTGGTCAATTATAAGTCTTAAAACCTTAAAAATATAGGATTTATAGTAAAAGTTACAAGGGTTTTCAATGGTAACTCATTTAGAAAGTCAGGCTGGGGGCTCAACATTCATGAACCCTCAGGCACGCTGTGAGCTGAGGAATCCGGAATGTTAAGTCAGTAAATGAGTTAAATAGATTTCTGTTGTTGGATGAAAACTGACAAAAGACCAACGACTCTAGAATTAGAGGAAGGATACAATTATTGGATTTTCAGGTTACCCATCTTACAGCAGCAGAACTGGGAAACACATCTTCCTGAAGGAGTGTTTTGTTGTGTGTGTGTGTGTGTGTCTGTGTTTGGGTGTGGGTTAATGTTGTGTGCATGCCTGGGTGCAAGAGTGGTGGTTAACAGTTGATTTGGGTATGAAGGACAATGTCATGTGAATGACATGTGATATATGTTGTGATTATTGTGGGCCTAATTAGAGTTGTTCCGATACCGATACTAGTATCGGAAATGCCGCCGATACTGCCTAAAATGCTAGTATCGGTATCGGCGAGTACACATAAATTCTAGCCTCCGATCCCATGATGTAATTTATCTCCTGCCGAGTCCTGCGGAGAGTGAGGATTATAAAATGAACATGTTTTAAAGTGTGATGCTGTGTCATTTTAACAGCAGATACACTTTCTTAAATTCCATTGTCCCCGACAGTGCGGTGTGACGGGGAGCTCGGACGGGAATCGGGATGTGTTTGGCTGGTGTTATGATAGCATTAGCTGGAAAGATAGCTAGTTGGAACAACATCCGCTTTTAACGTTACATCAAATCAGATGATCGCCTGTCCTTTCTCCAGGACCTAACACTGTCCGTGACCGTCTATCAACAATAATGCACCCACGGTGAATTGTATTTAAGTTAAGTAGCTACGGACTAGCGTTAGCTGACTATTACTAACGTTATCTTAATGTCGATGCGGGAAGGCGAGCTAGGTCAGTTAGCTTAGCTTGATAACGTTACCGTGTCTAAAGTTGGTGCTATTCACATAATCCAGCAATAATGGCTGCAGACCTGCAAGCAAAGTACAGCAAGTGCCAAAGGATAAGAGTCTGAGGCGGAGTTTCAAAAGAGAATGTTGAATATTTATTTTGCATCAAAAATCACAACATGAACGTTCTATCTGCCACTAGCTTACAGACTGAATAGGGTATATCTGCAGAGCCACTGAGTAGCGAGTGCAACACCGTTTAATGTCCGTGTGGATCATTGGAGTAGGGTATATCTGCAGTGCTGCAGCCCATACTCATTGATTAATGATACTAATACAAATCTATACAATCACCTGTTGTTGAATAAATACCATACGTTCTAGTTATTACTAAAAAACAGTATAACAGTATCTAAAAAAAAAAAAAAAAAAAAAAGTATAATTTATATAATTTTTTTTGTATGCACTGGTATCGGATAAATATCGGTATCGGCCGATACCCAAAGCTTAGGTATCGGAATCGGATCGGAAAGGGAAAAATGGTATCGGAACATCTCTAGGCCTAATGTAACGAGGATACATATGATACGTTTGAACAGCACGAATCACATGGAATCGGAACTTTTCCATTCTGATTTGGGTCACGTTCATGTGTGGTCCTAAATCAGATACATGTCCCGTTTTTTGCAATGCGACCTCAGTTTGAACAGTCATGTTGAAATTCACAAGAGTTTTACATCACTCTCTAGACATTCACCACAATTCTGCGCTGCCTGGCGGGAATACAAACATGATGCATTCTTCCATCTTCGTAATATCGCAAAAATACGCCCCATTTTAACTCTGGCTGATGCTGAAACCCTGATTCATGCTTTTGTCTCATCACGTCTGGACTACTGTAATGCACTTTTTTCAGGCCTACCTAATTCAAGCATCAAAAATCTTCAACTCGTGCAAAATGCGGCTGCACGGATACTAACTAGAACTAGAAAATTTGATCACATCACACCAGTTTTGTCCGCCCTACACTGGCTTCCTATCCAAGCCCGTTCTGACTTTAAAGTGCTACTCCTCACCTACAAAATTTTAAATGGGCTTGCACCGCTCTATCTATCCGATCTCATCTCCCGATACTCGCCCGCTCGTGCTCTGCGCTCACAAAATGCGGGGCTTCTATCGACCCCTAGGGTTAAAAAGAAATCCGCCGGCCACAGAGCCTTTGTCTACCACGCTCCCTTCCTGTGGAACAAATTACCTGCCGTCATCAGGGGCGCCTGCTCTGTCGAAGCTTTTAAATCCCTGCTTAAGACTCATCTTTTCTCTCTCTCCTTCAACCTACCCTGATCTCACCTGGTCGGGGACTGACCTTTAGATTAATCTGTGTAGTTTAGTTATGGTACAGGGTACTACATGGTACCACTGGGTAGTTTACTACAGGGTAGTTTAGTTAGGGTACAGGGTACTACATGGTACCACAGAGTACTACATGGTACTACATGGCACTACAGGGTACTACATGGCTCTACATGGCTCTACATGGCACTACATGGCACTACAGGGTACTACAGGGTACTACATGGTACCACAGGGCACTACAGGGTACTACATGGCACTACAGGGTACTACATGGCACTACAGGGTACTATAGGGTACTACATGGCTAGAGCTGCCGCGGTATTGATATTTTCCTTTACGCACGAATTTGCGAAATATTTCCTACCGCCGCGGTTATTACCGCACAGTGCGCACAAAAAAAAAAAAAAAAAGTTTGAATGCATTTTTTTTTTTTTTAGTAGTCTACTCTTATAGCCTGCCTCTAGTCTAATGGCGCTTTTCCACTGCATAGTACCTACTCGACTCGACCCGCTTTAGGCACCTGGTACTTCGTTCCTTTTCCACTGCAGCCAGGTACTACTCCGTTTGTCTCCGTGTGGGGATGCAGGCGGGGCCGCTCGCTTGTGTACACTGAAAGCTCCGTGGGCATAGATGTCCGAGGGCTTGCAGCAAGCCAGAGTTTAACACAGTTTCAATCAATCAATCAATCAATAACAACATTAACCAGACTCTCGTTGCGTCTATTCTGCCAAAGCTAACATTACCTCTCATTGTGTATTCTACCAAGCAAACCCGGGTTTAACGTTACCTCTCGTGTATATCGGCTGACGGTAGTAGGCTAATAACAACAACAAACTTAACACATCAGCGATCTTGTTGTGACACTAAACTCTCCGCTCGGTGGTAAATTGGGTTGATGTCGGTTTTGTTTCATCAATAAATATGGCAGAATACACAGTGAATCCATTCTTTTTTGTTTATTGCACTTGGTTCTGTCGCAAACAAATCCTGAATGAAATGCATCCTTAGCGAGGCAGTAAAGATGGCGGCGCGGCGTTCTGTTTTTGTTCAGAGGCTACAAAGTGTGACGCGTCTCTCTTCTGACCAGTCAGTGGTCTGCAATGTTTCACATTACTTTTCTGGTACCACTTCTACCCAATAGGGTCGCTTGGAACCGAGTAGGGTATATCTGCAGAGCCGCAAGCCAACTTTATTATTATGATAAAAAACAGCGGTGACGCGGTATTCAGCCTAACTCTGCGGTGAGCGTGATGCAACAGCGATACCGCGGTAATGCGGTTATCGCGGCAGCTCTATACATGGCACTACAGGGTACTACATGGTACTACAGGGTACTACATGTCTGCTCCTTTGCAGCACCACAAACATGGGAACTCTCTAACTCTTCCCCCCCCCCTCCCTCCCCCTTCTCTCTGAGTGCCCGTCTCCTGGCGCTGACTAAGGTGATGGATGCCTCGGGGTCTTGGCCAAGATTGTAGTGACTGCTCTACATGCACCTCCGAGGCCTTGGATCAGTTATTCACCGTCGTCTGTCCGTGGTCCTGTCAACTGATTAACAGTATTAACAGACTGTTAACAGATTAACAGTCAACGCGGTTTCATTGCTGGGTTAAGTACTTCTATTCTATTCACATAATACGCTTACTTCATATATCTACTCCATTCACATATATGCCTACCACTTGTATCTATTGCTATGTCCGCCTACTACAATCTCATGAGCTGTCTAACGCCTGTCCCGTCTCCCTGTCTCCCTATGACTTGCTGTCCTGGAGTGTTGACTGGAGTGTTGGACATCCCGTGATGAAGGCCGGGAGGTTGCGACCCCCTCTGCGTGCCCCCCTGTCTCCGGAGGTCTCGTAGTGGTGACCGGAGTGCCGGATGTCCCGCGATGATGTCGGGGAGTTTGCGACCCTCTCTGCGCCGCCCCCTATCTCCCTGTCTCCGGCTGTCCCTGAGCAACGACCGGAGTGTTGAATGTCCCGTGACTAAGACGGGGAGGACGTGACCCTCTTTGCGCCGCCCCTGTGCCTCAAATAGATCCGCTATCAACTCTATCTTTAATCTTTCAAAATGTTCAGTTGCTATCGCTATTAGCTCTATCTTTAATCTTTCAAAATGTACAGTTGCTATTGCATGCACTCATCTGTGTTTCACTACACACATGAGTGCATGCTTACCAACTGTCCGTCTGCAACACTACTATCACCGACATCTAAGAAGGGAGATCCCCCCTTGAATGGCCCTTCTAAGGTTTCTCTCCTCCACACTGCCTGTGGAGCTTTTTTCCCTATTGTTAGGTTTTAGTGAGTTTTTCCTTACCTTCGCGTGGGGTATGTCTGGGAGTGCTTGCATTCTTTCATTTATTTGCATTCATCTAAAAATGTTTGGACCTTATGGTGTTCTTGTTCTGTTCTTGACTTATTGTTATGTTTTCTTCTTGACTTGTTTAAAGAAGACCTGTACGGCCCATGGGGACATTAACGTGTGTTGTCGGGCCCTATAAATAAATTTGATTTGATTTGATTTAAGACGACAATGATGGAGGTGGTCAGTGGACTTACACTTTATATTTATTGATAAAGGATTTGCACTACAACTCGTACACCTACTGTGAATTGTACCTAAATTGCACCTCGTCCCATTTCTCCATTTCTGCCTTGCACTATATAGTATTGTATATTAGTACACTGCACAGTATTGTATATTGTATGGTAACTACGTCTATTCTGCATCGAACATTGTACATATGTCTAAACTGAACACTGTGACCTCTTTTTTTTTTACTTCTAATTTTACTATGTTTTTATTTCATACTTATCTTGTCTTGCACAGTCTCTGGAGCGCAACAGTAAGAAGCATTTTGTACAAAAGTATTCTGTACTTCTGTATGACAACTATTAAAGAAACTTGAAACTTGGAGGTTTACCTTATATAAGTATTTAAGGTGATACCTCTGTACAAGCAACACTTGAGGGAACGTATCATAACCAGTCTATGTTTGAAAGCATATTGAAGGAAGAAATGTCTGTCTTTCACCTCATCCTTGCCCCATTATCATCTGCTCACGGATTAGACACATCAATTTATACATTAAACCATAAACTGTGACTTCAGTGTCCATCTTCGTTATTGTTCATTTGTGCACATGTGGGTCAGTTCAGGAGCTTGACCACTTCACACTGGAATATGATATTGGCCACATTTAACCCTTTCACTGCCGCACCACCAAACGGTTAACCCTTTCACTGCGACAATGCACAGAAGGTTAACCCTTTCACTGCCACACGACCATCAAACGGATCAAACGGCGACCGTCGGTTGTGTGATAGTTAAAGGGTTAACCTTCTGTCGTGTGGCAGTGAAAGGGTTAACGGATCTGAGGAATAAATCAGATCACTAAGGCTTGCAGTGTGAACGTATAACCATAGTGTCATAGATTTGGTAGCAGCGGTCCGTGTTGACTTTGGCTCGGGGTGCCCTTTGCATGCAGATTGGCACAAAACACACCCATGCAGAGTAACATCACACACTGATGCTGATATTAGCCGAATGGAGAAACACAGTGAGCAAGAGCCTAACCCCTCTCTTGCGCCCCCTCTCTCAGCGTGTCTGCAAGTGTTGCACATGGTGATTGTTGGTGTCGAGATGTCACGTATAGATTGAACTGGTTTTACTCAAAATGCCATGCCATTGAGCCACCACTAGGGGCAGAGTGGCTAAGTGTGAGTGAATTACTGGCTGACTGAATGAGTGTGTTCGTGACATTGCTGGTCATAGAGGTGATTCACATCTTTAAAAAAAAAAGATTAGGGTATTTTAATCCCATAATCACAAGAATCAGCAAATCAAACAATACAATGCTAAGATTAACCTAGTGAAACAATACAATGCTAAGAATCAACCTAGTGAAGAACAATACAATGTTAAGAATCAACCTAGTGAAACAATACAATGCAAAGATTAACCTCGTGAAACAATACAATGCTAAGAATCAACCTAGTGAAGAACAATACAATGCTAAGAATCAACATATAGTGAAACAATACAATGATAATAATCAACCTAGTGAAGAACAATACAATGCTAAGATGAACCTAGTGAAACAATACAATGCTAAGAATCAACCTAGTGAAACAATACAATGCTAAGATTAACCTAGTGAAACAATACAATGCTAAGAATCAACCTAGTGAAGAACAATACAATGCTAAGAATCAACCTAGTGAAGAACAATACAATGCTAATAATCAACATAGTAAAGAACAATACAATGATAATAATCAACATAGTGAAGAACAATGCAATGCTAAGAATCAACCTAGTGAAGAACAATAACCCAATGCTGAGAATCAACCTTACAACAATACAATGCTAAGAAGAACAATACAATGCGAAGAAGCAACCTGGAACAACAACACAATGCTAAGACCTAATGAAGAACAATAACACAATGCTGAGAATCAATATACTGTATCAGTATCAGAGAATTCCCCCAAAATGAAGGGGAATTCTTCCAAGAGCCACATGCATGGAACAAGTCAGAAATCAAAGCAATAATACACTTTATTTGTATAGCACTTTTCATACAGAAATTGCAGTTCAAAGTGCTTCACAGCAGTAAAAAATACAGGCATAAGCGAGCATAAAAAAGATAGAGAGGTAGCAAGGTAAGGTAAATCACAGTGTTTCACATTAGGATCTAGCATCCCAATAGGCCTCTCTGTTTACGGTTTCATTCAGTAATACAAATAATAAAATAGAATAGACAAGAGTAAGAGTAAAAAAGTTAGGTTTGATTCAGTTTAAAAATAGGCAATACTGGGCGGCTAGGTGGTGTAGTGGGCAAGGCACTCGCCACCAATGTGGAGACGCTGGGTTCGCGTGTTCGAATCCAGCGCTCCACATTGTTTTCAGTTTAGCTGGTCGTCCGCAGTAATACACATTGGCCGTATTACGGGGAGGGAAACTGAAGGGTGGGGATCGGGCGTTGTGGACAGCGACTCCTACAGGTCTGTTGGTGCGCCTGCGCAGTAGAATCAGGAAGTGTCGGGGGCAGCGTGAGCCTCCCACGCGTTACTCTTCGCCACTGAGAGATCGAGCTGCGCAGGTGAAAAGATGCGACTGCTGTTACCTCAAGTACCGGAGGGGACTTGTGCTATGTATGACTTAGTCCACATTGCAGCCGGCTTGTGGGAGGCAAGAAACAGCGTTCGTGACAGGGGAGGGTTGAATTGGATGATACGAAATTGGGATGGGAGAAAAATATAGAAAATGGGAGAAAAAGTGGATCAAGAAAATAGGCAATACTAAAAATAATAAAAATATAATAGACAGAGTAAAAAGTGTGATAAAATAGTTCAATAAAAATATACAATAACATTTACAACAAAGCATCGCTCATAACACTTAATAGAACAACAGAGCAGTGCATCACTCTTCTTAATACTTTGAATTTCTTTACAAAGTTCTAACATACAACAGAGCAGTGCATCGCTCTTAACACTTTGAGTAAAGCAACATTGAAGAATGTCAAATATCTCTAAATGGGAATGGGCTATGTCTCATTCATAACTGTCCAGTAGCTAGTGACCCCAATCTAGTGGTCTACGTAAGTTTGGGATTCATAGTTTGGGACGAACAGACAGACAGTCAATAATGACAGAGTGACTTCTACTCACACTAGCTACTGGTCACAGCCATTGTGATGTCCTCTTGTCTTAACGCCATGAAAATGATCAGCACCAGTCAAGTGGCTAAAAGTAGACATTGTGTGCTGGCCTAATTGGTGTGGGCTGATGTGGATGGAATGTTACCCTTTAATTAGCCTTACAGGGAAATATGAAGCAAAACAGTAATTTACCTGTCCAGCAACCGCATACCAACACGCACACTCTCACACTCACACGCACACACACACACACACACACACACACACACACACACATTCTGTTCAATTTGAGCAAATCACCTCATGACAATTGTCGTCTCTCTCCTTGTGGCAGGCACCCAGTCTAAGGACGCCAGCAGATGTGCTATTTGAGATGCCCTCATTCAGCATAGTTTTATCTGCGCTCGTAAAACCGTCACAATGTTGGAGACCACACACACACACACACACACACACACACACACACACACACACACACACACACACACGCTTGCTTATGCACATAGACACAGGTACACATGTGCGCACACGCACACATACGCACGCTCACTCACGCACATGCGCATACAATACACACATGCACACAGTTAGGACCACGCATATTAGATGATAAGATATGAGAAAAACAAATGAGTCCCTGTGAACAAATTAGTTTGTTCCGACAGCACAGCCTGGCCAGGGATAATGGAAGAGATCAAAGAAATAAAGGATAAAACAAATAAAAGGGTATGGTACAAGATTTTTTTTTTAATATGAACATTGACGGGTCATAGAGTTAGTTAGGATTTTTGAACATTAAGTACTGTAGTATGAAATACTACCATTAGTGTAGTTGATGCAAAGCTATTATTATTTATAGAGTCCTGTGGTCGGAGTTCCGGCCGGGTTCTGAGTGAACTGGAAAGCAAACGGGGTCTCGAAACCAAAGAAGTTCTATTCCACACCACAACGTGCAGGCAGAAGGGTTACCACAGGCCACTGGCATTTCCCATTCTGCTATTACTTTGCATTATTTAGTTTCTTGAAAAAAGCCAGTGTATTACTACATGCCGGTTCACAGGTAACGTGGCTGTTTCAAAGTGCTAGAGCACGGTGGTGTTAGGAATGCGTGACCCTTTGCCTGCACGTTGTGGTGTGGATTGAAACGTTTTTGGTTTCGTGACCCTGTTTCTGTTTCATTTTAAGGATTCACATGTGTTCTTCCTGTGCAGGACAGTTCAGTCAGTACAACATGCACCACTCTCTCCTGAAGCTAGAAATCAGAGAGAGAACCCTCTCTCAACCCCCCGAACTGGGATGTAAAATCTGACTTTATTAGGCTGTTAAGCTGTAGCCCTATTTTCAGAAATTTCGCCTAAAGGTACATGCCTAAGTAAATGGAAGATTTCTCCACTTCTACAAGGCCAATTTGCATGTTCTTGGTATCTAGGATACCAAGGAACTAGGAACTAGGATCTAGGAACATCTAGGAACAAGGATCTAGGAACATCTAGGGACCTGGGGGGCATGTATTTCCAGTGTCAGAAATATTGTGTCTGTTACTAGGCTTGAGTAAATTGTAATGAAAAAAAGAGAATATAAATTATGATTTATTTTTGCATCATTGCTGGTGAACCATGTTACAATTGTGCAACCACCGATCTCGCTCACTGAGCTCATTCACCATCTTCTTGAGATCAAGTGTAAAAATAATCTAAGCAAATTAATAAAGGGAAGATGATTAAACAGAAGGATTTGTAGATACAGTAATAAATGATAATCGATTTTAATTATAAATTCATATTTGACCTTGAACTTGACCTTATTATGGCCAAATCATACATCTATGGATAGGGAAAAGGCTCTTCTTTCCAATGACAGCTTTAAATCTGGATTAAGGCTACGTTTAGACGGAGAGAGTCTGAACAGAAACCGCAAAAGTCGTCTCACGGTTTCACTTTTAATTTTGCGTTTAGACAAGCGTTTTGGGATGGAATTCTCCGTGCAGCCGAGGCTGTAACGACTCGAGACAACTGAGCCCCACTGTCACACGATTGGCGCATATGTCACATGACGTGCTGTGAAGACCCGCCCTACTCTGCCTCTGATTCGCAGACTGTGGGTGGGGAATGTGATTGGACCAAAGCAGAGTCACTCACAGACAGTGGGTCCAGTCACGCCGCGGGACAGATTCTTGTGTATTTAAAAGTACTGCCAATGTAGCCTTCAGGTGATCGCCATGGATAGAATCAGACATGCTTTGTTTACACTTCTAGGCTACTGGCGCATGCCTGTGATGTAAGCAGTACGCGCAACGAGAGCCTTGACAACCCTTTCGTCATCGTTTTATGCGGTTTGACAGTTTAGATAAGAGCGCAAAGGTTTAGCGTTTCTAGGAATTCCACCCTGGAAGGTAGTCTCACTTTTTTGCGGTTTCACCCCGTAAAAACGCTGTTTCCGTATAAACGAAAGGCACATCCGAAAAAATATTTTTGCGGATTCACCTGCTAGCGTTTCCGTCTAAACGGGGCCTTAGTCATTTCCTTGCAGTTGTACGATAAAAGAGATATAATTAGCATTTTTCCGATAAATTCTTATTTTCGTTAAATCGTATAAAACATCGGTAAATATACACTTTGACTGCTGTTTTGATAGGGTTATGGTCTTTACTCTTGGCTACACAAAAATAAAAATAAAAAACATTAAAACCTCTTAACATCCAAGGGCCCACATGTGGGCCCTCATGAGGACGATTCGCGATGCCACTTTGCCGAACTCTAGCGGCTCGGGTGTGCATTTCTCTTAAGACAATATATAGATGGAATTAAAGCCCTATCTGTTGCCTGTCCATTGCTCTTTCAGGTGACAAGATCCGCTCAGCGGTTCTCGAGTTACATGCCGATATGTGAGGTGTGCGCCAAAGTACACATTACCACCCCCGACTCCCGGGGCCCTCGCTCCGTCAATCATTTGGCAATCTCGAAAATATTTGGACAGGGTTGTAGCTAATGAGTGTGGCTTTCCACTGATACCCCACATGGGGATCTAATACGGTCTCTATTGATCGATTTATGATAAAGAAAAGCTTACGGTTTAACAGGTTATACAAGGCTCTTACACCCAAATTAGGTTTTAATTCTGGTTCAGACCTTCTAGGCATGCTAGAATATAAACCTCACTTTGGTATAAGTATTGTATGGCCTCATAAAGTCAATGCCCCATTCATAGTCTATGGAGCAGCCCCAGATTTGACATCTCAATGATTGGAGGGTACACTGATTGGAGGGTTCTCACTCTGATTTCTAGCTCCAGGAGAGAGTGGTCCATGTTCACAAATACTGACTAAACTGTCCTGGGGCACATGTGCATTCTTAACATGGGTGGTATTCCCCTATAATGACTGTGTTATGCAAAATCACCTCTTTAAATATCATACTTACCAGAGATGTGCTTATCATTTGTATGTATGTATGTATGTATGTATGTATGTATGTATGTATGTATGTATGTATGTATGTATGTATGTATGTATGTATGTATGTATGTATGTATGTATGTATGTATGTATGTATGTATGTATGTATGTATGTATGTATGTATTTTTATTTATTTATTTGATTAAGACCAAACTGACATATGAACCAACCAATAGGGATCAGCCCTGCTTGATGGTGGACAGTATGTACTGTACTTGTCACAGCATACTCGAACAAAGTGCAGGCTAATGAGGCTATACCTCTATATTTCGGATTTGTTTGTGTGTGTGTGTGTGTGTGCGTGCGAGTGAGAGCGAGAGAGATTGTGTGTGTACAATTCTACTGTACTCCAAAGTACATGTGTGTGTGTGTGTGTGCCAGCTGATGACCCCAGCAAGTTAGTTACTTTACAGCCTGCTGTACACACACACACACGCATACACACACACACACACACACACACACACACACACACACACACACACACACACACACACACACACACACACCGCTACAGCATGCGAACACACACACACTCACACACCACTACAGCACGCCAACAACAAACACACACACACACACACACACACACACACACGCACACACACAGCCCTATTGTGAACTATAACAACTACACACCTAAATCAAATGTATTTGTATAGCCCGAGATCACTTGGAATAGTCCTCTTGTACAAGTCAAGAAGGAACATCACAATAGATTAAAAAAAAAACACACCATAAAATCCAAATACACTTCCCAATGAAGATAAGGAACGACTCACTAAAAACCTAGCAATAGGAACCCTAACCCTACAATAGCTCTATTACCTTGTGGGCCAATGTCCCCACATCAACAAAAATGCAACAGTAGGAAAAAACCACACACACACACACACACACACACACACACACACACACACACACGCACACACCTACACACGCACACACACAAACACACAGTACACACACATTATACACTATCACCAGGTGAGGAAGAAAGCATACTCCATCCATAACTAATGAGAAGGCAGTTAAAATCAGTTTTAACCAATACGCTCCAGTAATGACCTAAGTCAAGTGTATGTGTGTGTATTTGTTAGTGCATGTGTTTTTGATAAGGTAATTTCTGTTCCAGTGCTATCCAAATAGTATCATAAGTATATATATTTTTTGTCACAATGATGGTAGGGACCAAACAAT
>NC_140167.1:110330227-110365227 GCF_963971535.1 Notolepis coatsorum | reverse complement strand
CTCTCTCTCTCTCTCTCTCTCTCTCTCTCTCTCTCTCTGACTATCTGTCTCTCAGGAGGAAGAAGTGAAGATGTCAAGAAGAAGAACTCAGATTAAGTCCCTCCTCCTCTCCTCCTTGTTGGTGAGTTTAATCTAGTTCCAATTTGTGCCCCCCTCCCCCCTTCCTCTCATCTTCACTCTTTTCTCTCACACCCCTCCTCCTCATCTCCCCCTCTGATATCATGGCCTTCCCATCCTTTCTCATTCTCTTACCCCCACTCCTCCCTCCCCTCCCCTCCTCCTTACCCCTCCACCCCTTCACAGAGACTGAAGTTAATTGGAGACTGAAGTAGGGTGAGGAATGAAGACTGGTCCATTTTCCATTAACACCCAAATATGGGCAATTCTACCCAATTGGTTCAAAGTCAGAGTTGGACAAATCTTGAAATAAATGTATTTTCCCAAAAACGTTGTAGCTATGTATGTAAATTGTATAATATCCAAGTTACACATTTCTAGTAATTGTACAGTTAATTATTCAGATTTTTCACTACCGAAACACAATAATATATTTAAAATAAGAAAGGTTATGACCTATTAAGATTTTGTTTACATCTACTGTGTAAATATATTTCTTTATTAAAAGAATTACAATTTGAACAATGTTTTAAGTGTAATTTATGAGATTCATTGTATTTTGAATCCAATATTTAATTGTAAAGGGCATTCTGATTTCAAAGTCAAGGATTCATTAGTTCTATCACAAGATCTTAGTTGATAACTCAATATACTTTATTTTTGACAAAACATCCCATGTTTCGGTTTTCACTGCACATTTCCGGTAGTGACAGTAATGTGTTGGTTGTGACCACAATATTCCGTTTGTCTGAAAAAAATTACATTTGACTAAAAATAACTAATTTAACTGCTCGGGCTCAAAATAAACTCATCCAAAACCAAAGTAATGCGTATCAACAGCAAGAACAACACACCCATAACCATGGAACAAAACCCATTAGAGGATGTAAACAGCTTCACTTACCTTGGAACCATAATTTCTGTGGAAGGGGGTACGGAAGACGATGTCCAAGCCAGGATTGGAAAGGCAAGGACATCATTCAACATGCTAAACATTATCTGGAAGGCAAAAAACCTGTCACTCAAGACCAAGCTACAGATCTTCAACTCAAACGTAAAGACCACTCTACTATATGGCTCAGAATCCGGGAAAACCACCACCACTATACTCAACAAGCTACAGACCTTCACCAACCGGTGCCTCAGATGCCTCCAACACCATCTCTAACGCCAACCTGTGGGAACTCACCAAACAGGACACAATAGAAATAAAAATCCGGAGGAGGAAGTGGAAGTGGATAGGTCACACACTCAGAAGAAAGAAATCAATCACAAAGCGGGCGCTGACATGGAACCCACAGGGCAGGAGGAAGAGAGGCAGACCGAAAACCACCTGGAGAAGAACCACAGAACAGGAGATGAAGAAAGAAGGGCTGTCCTGGCAAGATCTGGAGCGGAGGGCACAAGACCGGAGAGGATGGAGGAGCTCCGTCGATGGCCTATGTTCCTTTGGGAATTTAAAGGCCTAAGTAAGTAAGTAAGTAAGTAAAAATAACTAATAACTTATAAATGTTGCACACTTATCATATGCAGACACACAAATATGTGAAAAGAACACATACCAGTGAGAAGCGGTATGCACACACATGCACTGACTGTCTGTACTATCTGCACTAATGTAACTATTTATATTATGCTGACTTAATAAAGGTGCAGTCTGTTATTGTAATCCAATACACTTTTTTTCTAATTCAGCAAATATCTCCTCATGGCCGTCTGAACATTCTGTGTGTGTGCTCAACAACACAGTCCGGTCTCTGTTAAAGGGGAACTCCAACATTTTGGGAAATTAGCTTATTTAACATCTTCCCTGGAGTTAGACAAGAAGATACATACCTTTTTTGTCTCTGTGCATGCATTTTAGCTTTGGGAATAGACGCTCCGTTAGCATAGCTTAGCTTCATCACTGGAAGTGAGGCAGGACAGTAGCCTTACAGTGCCTTACAGTGTATTGCAAGGTCTGACATTGACCAAACTTGATATGCATGACCTTGGTGGGCTCTAGGTCAACTCCTGAAAAGGGGGTCAATGTCAGACTTTGCAATCAAAAGTTAGGGGGCTAATAACCCTTGCCATAATTTCAGTGCGCCCCCTAACTTTTGATTGCAAGGTCTGACATTGACCCCCTTTTCAGGAGTTGACCTAGAGCCCACCAAGGTCATGCATATCAAATTTGGTCAATGTCAGACCTTGCAATACACTGTAAGGCACTGTAAGGCTACTGTCCTGCCTCACTTCCAGTGATGAAGCTAAGCTATGCTAACGGAGCGTCTATTCCCAAAGCTAAAATGCACGCACAGAGACAAAAAAGGTATGTATCTTCTTGTCTAACTCCAGGGAAGATGTTAAATAAGCTAATTTCCCAAAATGTTGGAGTTCCCCTTTAATGGGAAACAAAGTTGCTTAGACAGAACCATTCCAGCAAATCAACATATTGCCTCGGGAGCACATAAGGTAATTTGATTGGCTGTTGAGCTCGAGTCAACATCCTTTCGCTAGAATCACAGTGTTATATTGTGTTAGGGCTGTCAGTTTATCGCGTTAATTAGATTAATGAATTACACAGCTAATTATCGTGTTATGAAAATGCATGCAAAATTTATTTAAAAAAAGAATATATATATATATATATATATTTTTTTTTTATCTCATTCATTCAATAATTATTTTTTACATTTTTTTTTATCTTTGACTGAATAACACCATGCTAAAATATACCAGACCTGAAAAATCTAAGCAAATGAATAAAGGGAAGATGATTAAACAGAAGGTTTTGTAGATACAGTACTGAATTCTGCCACACATGCAATTTGAAATATGATTATAGAATATAGAATATCAGGCCTATAAATGACCTTATTATGGCCAAGTCGCACATCTATGCATCAGGCAGAGTTCAATCTGGATTTAGTATCACCAGGCGTGATTCACGAACCATGAATGAAATGTAAATTTCTCCACCATTTTTCATCAGATTGCAACGCTGTTTCTTGCTAGACGTTCACAGAAAGGTAGATAAACTAACTGCGTTCTGTTTTATGGCAATAACGTTCAGGTTTGTGGGAGATCATCCCAAAAAATAAGAGAAATAAAAAAGTAAATCCAGAAGTCAGATGATTGACTGACAAGATCGTAGTAAAAAATTATTAAGATTAGATTAGATTAATTAATTAATTACAAATCCTGTAATTAATTAGATACATTTTTGTAATCGCCTGCCAGCACTAGTTAGAAGTATTATATTTCAGATGATATTCAAACCACATCACATTACAGAATTTTAACCCACATACTACTTAGGTAGTATAATGAGTAACAGCTGTGTGTTGCTGTGTGTAGCTTGAAATAAACATCACAAATGAGCATTCGGACTGGACCTTTACATTATTACATATAAACTAAACTTGGAGTTTAGCCGAACGGTATAAAATGACGACGTATGGGAAAATCCATGAGTTTGATCAGGAAACAGATGATTGGCAGCAGTACGTGGAACGTCTGGAATTTTATTTTGGGGCTAACAAGATCACAGATGCAGGACAAAAGCGAGCCATATTCCTGAGTGCATGTGGAGGAAAAGTCTACGCTATGCTGCGCGATTTGTGTCTGTCGGCAGTGTTCATTTTGTCAACTAAAATGGTGACGAAAGATCTTCGTCAATGAAGGTTTTTTTATGACGACAACGAGACGTGACGTCACGTTATTGAATACCATGTGACGCTAACGAGACTAAATAGTTTATTAAATATCGTTGACCACAACTGAGGACACAAAATGTAATTTACAAAAACCAGGACGAAATTTCTCTTCATGTATGTTGATATTGTTGACTAAAACAAGACGAGACAAAATAATTATAACTTTTCTTAATGCCCTCGTCCCGAGTTGAGCAGTGTGACGGGGAGCTCTGTTATTAGCATTACTGTAGCTGAAGAGCTATTTGAAAAGCTAGTTTTAGCTTAACGTTACCTTGGCTAAAGTTGGGACTATTCATAATCCAGCTGCAGACCTGCAAGCAAAGTACAGCAAGTTGGCAAAGGAGTATTCCAAGGTAAATCACTTTTTCACCAGTAACGTTACATTGTTTGTATTTCCATCTAGCTCGCGTTAGCTAGTGGCTAACCTAGCTCACGCTAATGTGGCTAACTGATCGACCTCTCGCACACAATTAATGACATGTTGCGGACAGCCATACCGGTGACAATGTTTAGCTTTTAGTGCCAAATGATAAGAGTCTGAGGTGGAGTCTCAAAAGAGAATGTTGAATATTTATTGTGCATTTAAAATCACAACAGAGCCTCTGCTACTACAGTAGCTAACCTAAACGGAGCCTTCTGGATAGGAGGAAGTGCGCAACAACGTATAATGTCCGTGT
This sequence comes from Notolepis coatsorum, assembly GCF_963971535.1. Classification (NCBI taxonomy): domain Eukaryota; kingdom Metazoa; phylum Chordata; class Actinopteri; order Aulopiformes; family Paralepididae; genus Notolepis; species Notolepis coatsorum. The sequence goes on along the minus strand of NC_140167.1, from coordinate 110,360,735 downwards.
GGAACCAATGTGCCAACAACCTTTCCGTGGGTGAAGCATAGTTGAGCATAGAACTTTTAATGATACTAATACTAATCTATACAATCACCTGTTGTTGAATAAATACCATTACTTTCTAGTTATTACTAAAAAACAGTATATATAAAACAGTAGCTGTAAAAAAGAAAAGATTTTTTTTTTATAATTTATATAAAAACAAATTGTACATTAACACTTTGATTGCCATGGGTTAAATTCATGATATACCATAGATTGCCAGCTCTATTTGTCTATGGAGAAGTACCCCTTCTTTGCATGGCTATAACTTTTTAAATTCTATTGCTACATTGCCATTATTAGGGCCCATTCAAAGTCCTATATGTATTGTTCATTGTGTAGCAACGTTAAACTTTTTCATTCACATATTCATAGTAAAGTATGGTCTAATGTATAAGTATGTTTTCATCTCTTTCTGCAGCTTTCTCCAGAACGTGATCTATAGCCCCAAATGCATTATATTGATGATGAAATACAGTTTGATGGCAATCGGGGCGATATAAAAAATTTCAATTGGACGTACTTCTAGAATGATCTACGTATGATCTGATGATGACCGGATGGGCGGGGGATCGTTTATAATTCCGTGGGCAGCGTTATATCATTCATCTAGTGTGGGTCATATGTTCATCATAACAGTTTATATGGAACACGTTCAAAAATAACGCTGAATCTTACCGGATCTTCCTCGCGCCGTTGGACGATCAGCGTGGTGTAGACCGTTTTCGATTATGGGATGTTTATCCTGATGAACCATTTCCAGCTTGTATAATACTATATACGTCCAAATAACGTTGTTTATTGAGTTAGGGCGAGCGATTGATCATCCAGTGTGTTGAGATGGAGTCCGGCTACCGGACGCGAGTGCCCGGAGCTCATATGGATGAGCACTTCCTGTTTGGGGCGCCCCTCCCTCTTGTCCGATCTGCCGATCGGCCACCAGATGGCGCTCTCGAACCGTTAGACAGTTGGTGGGAGCCCACCAGCACATCTCAGGGCTCCGGAAAGAAAATATGATTTCGATCACAGATTTTTGAAATATTGATATCAAAGACGAGTTACGGCGTCCTCGGCACCTTTAGCATGGCTCTGAATGACGTGAAAAAGCGTTTTCCGGCAATCAAAGTGTTAACTAAAAATAGACAAAAATGTCATCCGTTTTTGTCGACAAAATCTAGACTAAAACAAAAAAGACAAAATTGAGACAAAAACTGAGGAGGAGGAGGAGGGGCCAGTGTGCTCTGCAACAGCGTGTCTGTCTGTCAACAACTTGCGGGAGCAAGCCAGCTGGTATCGATACTGCAGAAAGTATCGGTATTTCGGGAAATGAGTATCGAAACCGTTTAAAATATTCAGTATCGATATGTATCGATACTTCGCTATTTTTGACAACACTATAGCCTACTACAATAACCTAGGGGTCGGCAAAGACGATTTCAAACTAGAAATGGTAACAACAGCTGAGGTACTCAAAAAACTGAGTGCCCTCCAACCTAACAAGGCCACTGGCCATGACAATATCCCCTACAAATTCCTCAGAGACTCAGTAGCCGCCATCACCCCAGTCATCACACACATAATAAACCTCTCCATAAAACAGGGACACGTACCCAAAGACTTCAAAATTGCGAGCGTAACACCCCTGCACAAAAAGGGCAGCAAATTAGACCCAGGCAACTACCGCCCTGTTTCTATCCTTACCTCCATCTCGAAAGTCATGGAAACGTATAATAATAATAGTATACGAACAGGTCGAAAAGTACCTTGCGAAAAAAAATCTAATCTACGAATTCCAATCTGGCTTCAGAACATCCCACTCCACTGACACATGCCTTCTCTATTTAAACGACCACATCAAACAAGAGGTGGACGCGGGCAAATACTGCGGCATGGTCATGCTGGACCTACAAAAGGCCTTCGACACTGTTCTGATTGACAAGCTAAAAGCAATTGGTTTTGATAGTCTATCAGTGAGCTGGATGCAATCCTACCTTGAGGGGAGAGAACAGATGGTGGATGTAAACGATACCCTACCCCCCCCCCCTCCCAGTGAGCTGTGGTGTTCCACAAGGAAGCATACTAGGACCGCTACTGTTCCTAATTTATGCAAATGACATGTCGTCAGCTTGTGACTGCAACTTGTTCCTGTTCGCGGACGACTCAGCCCTGCTGGTCTCTGACAAGAACAAGTTACAGGTTGAAAAAAAACCTCAGCTCGGAACTAAGCAAAATCTGCATCTGGCTCGCTGATAACAAACTATCATTACACCTGGGTAAAACAGAGTCCATTCTCTTTGGCTCAAATAACAAACTCAGCAAGACCGATGGCTTCTCAGTTACAGTGGGTGACAATATTGTCACAAGGAAAGATGAAATTACATACCTAGGTTCCATCCTAGAGGCAAATCTTTCCTGTGACAAAATGGCATCCAATGTAATAAAAAAAGTCAACCAACGAACTAGATTCTTGTACCGGATCTCCTCTCTGGTAAACAAGAATACCCTGAAGACTCTGACAGGAGCACTCATTCAAGGGTACTACGACTATGCTTGCACCTCATGGTACCAAAGCACCTCAAAGGCGCTAAAAACAAAATTACAAACATCTCAAAACAAACTGGTCAGACTACTGCTTGACCTTACTCCTGGAACCCACCTCATCCCTGCCCACTTTGACAACCTAGGATGGCTTAGAGTAGACGACAGAGTACAGCAACTTGCAATGGGCCTGGTCTACAAGATACACTACACAACTAAGGTACCCATGTACATGTCAAAATACTTTCCAAAGGTCATTGAATACCACTATCACAACACCAGAGGGAGCTCCACAAATCATGTTAAACCCAGATTCGGCTCAAACAAGGGACTAAACACGTTTCGCAATTATGCCACATCAATGTGGAATGCCCTACCCACAGCTGTAAAGGAATGTGAATCACTACCCACTTTCAAAACCACTCTCAAAGAGCACCTATGGGAGACTGCAATTCGAAACTGGCCCCTGTAAATGTCCTAACGCAACCCCCTCCAATGTACAATAAATGTCGTGCTGAGGCCTCCGGAACCGGGTCCAGAAATAGGACGTCGTTATCCAGGTAGAGTTGGGCAGAGTCTTTCAAGACTATGGGGGAAGGGATTGTTATAATGTGGGTTACTTTTCATTCAGGCAGTCAGACCGTCACCTGCAGGGTCCTATGAGGCTCCTACTTAGGTAGTATAATGAGTAACAGCTGTGTGTTGCATTGGACCTGTATTGCATTTGACAGCTTGAAATAAATTTAGCACTTGTGTCACTTACTTGTAACAGCTGTTCGCCACAGGCACAGTTCTAGGTACGAATGAGGAGAGGAGTAATATGCACAATTAAAGAATAATGGACCAGAGACAGAATTATAATAATAACCAGTGTTTTAATCAAATGCGCGCTAGCTAGACATACATAATACATACAGACGTAAAGTGCAAGTAACGGTTTGAAGTATCCCTTTTTGGTTCGTTCAGTAACCTCTCCTTTGGGGAGGGTTACTTTGATATCAAGTCCTAGATTGATTGGATCAACACATTAGGTTTGGTTCAGACGTCTCTGAGGTTATCTCTAGCTAAAAGCTAGGTTCAAGGTTGGATATTGGATGTATCCTTTTATCATCAGTAAACTCTATTTCAGTTTATCATTTCAATAGGTAAATGTTTAAACATATTAATTTAAACCTTTAAATGTGCAGGGAACGCAAATACCTTATTAGGTGAAATGCTCCTTTAAACTCTTCCTTTGAAGGTGTAACACAACAAAAGTACCAAATGGAATATTCTAGGTTATGGGAATGCAAATACCTTATTAGGTGAAATTACCATTTAAACCTTCTTTCTTTACAGGAGAACCATCAGTGATTCAACTATAATCAATGTCATCAATGGGTACACTTGAAACCCATTAACTCGTCCTCTTTACAAGAGAACATCAGTAGTTCAAGTATCTTACTGGGTGTATTTACCCTTTAAGTCTCCCTTCTTGTAGGAGAATTATCAGTATTTTATCAGATTAAATCAAATCAAATACAAAATACAATATCAAAATAACAAAAGGTGAACGGGGTCGAAGCCCTTGGAATGTCCTTGTGTTCAGGTCAGTTCAATCCGTGGAAGTTCTCATGATTCAAGTTCAATCAGTTCAAACCTACCGGACTGTTACAGGTAACAGGAGTTGGGCAACAGGGGTATTCAAATCAGGCTGGCATTAGCCTTGAGCTATATCAGAGGTTCAGTGGGTTGGCTCGCCATCTTGCATCGTCCGGCACACCGCCTCATCCCCTCGTGGGCACACGTGGTGATGGGTGGTCTGGACTCCTGGAACTGCTCCAAGGGTGGAACGGGGTGCTAGAAAAACCTGGCCTGCTTGTGAGCAGACATTCAGAAAATAAAAGCTATTTACCATCTTTTATCGCTTCATCATCTTTTCATTGCTTTCAGAATGAATAATCAATCAGGCTACTTTTAGCTACGCTAAGCTAAAGTAGGATATCTCATCACAGCACGTGGGATCATATGCCACAAATTGCCACATGCTAATTTAGGCTAAAGTGCACTAGCATATGGAACATTCCCCACTCATATAAAACTCTCAAAAACATTCAAAATGTATATAGACCTTGTTCTTATCGTACAGCATATCAATACAATTATAAGTACTTCTGAAATGGTTCCTTCCTAGTTTTCATTTAACCAAATTGAGCTTGGGGTAGTTCGTGTATGACTCAGAATGAAGCTACGTTAATTAGCTTTAACGTTATTAGCTTGTAGCATGGAGCTAACCATTTTTGCACTCGACAATTGAATAGCACAATATTGATTGAAACTCACCAAAACCGCAGGCTACAGCTACTTTACTGCAACGCTTCTTCGGTTTTGCAACTGGGGGAATCTTTTATAACTGTTTGATAACTGGTTTTATCATGCTATCTCATCTCGTTATCTAGCTCTGTTCAACTGTGTGTTGAATCTCCGTGGATTGTGTCTGCATCTGCGCAGTAGCAAGACTCGCGCGCCGTAAAGCATGACGTCATCTCACGTCATGACGCAAATTAAAGGGCAATGCTGTAATTCAAAGGGACTTGGTATCCAATAATATTAACTACCTATGTTCTTACATAATAGCATTAACTATTTATGTTCTTATTCAATGGAATTAACTATTTATGTTCTTATAACTTAAATAGTTATGAATCTGAAACCTGGGTTACATAAACATCACAAACGAGCATTCGGACTGGACCTCCTCAAATGCCTCTCCGACAACCTTGGCATCACCGGTACAGCTCTGTCTTGGTTTCACTCATATCTTGCAAATAGATCTCAGTTTGTCAGCATCAGCGGCTCATCCTCCCCCCCGGCCCCAGTCAACCACGGTGTCCCCCAAGGCTCCGTGCTGGGTCCCCTACTATTCACTAGTGATGCACGATATATCGGCCGCCGATATAATATCGGCCGATATGGCCGTTTTTTTACACATCGGTATCGGTCCGATATCAAGATAGGGCCGATATTATAAAAAAAAAGAAAAGAAAAAAAAACCCTTTTTTTTTTTTTTTTTTTTAAATATTTTTTTTCTTCTTTTTACATGTTTTGGCCTTAAATAGTTTCAAAATATCAGTCATTTCTGAAAATAAGTTACAAAAGTAAAAAAAATTATGCGTTTTGGAAAATAGCTCTTTATTTGATTATCATAAAAAAGTGTTTTCTATACAGAGATATCGACATCGGTAAATATCGGTATCGGCCAGAACAGCAATATTAATATCGGTTATCGGTATTGGCCACAATTTTCACATCGGTGCATCACTACTATTCACCATTTACATGCTCCCCCTCGGTCAGATCATATGTTACTACGGACTCAACTTTCACTGCTACACTGATGATACTCAGCTCTATCTCAGCACCTCACCATCTTCCCAGCTCCCCCCACAGTCTTTAGTCAACTGCCTCCACGCCATAAAAACCTGGATGTCAACCAAACTACTCAAACTTAACAGCAAAAAGACTCAGGTTGTGGCCCCCAGGGCACTGCTCCGGAAGGTTGGAGATCTCCACGTTGACGGCTGTTCCATCTCCCCGTCTCTCGAAGTCCGTAACCTGGGCGTTACCCTTGACTCCACACTTTCATTTCACTCCCACATCAAATCCGTTACCAAGTCTGCCTTCTACCACCTCAAAAACATCTCCCATCTCTGACCCTCACTCTCAGATTCTGTGGCTGAGATCATTCATCACCTCCCGGTTGGACTACTGCAACGGAGTCCTGTTCGGGGTACCCAGCAAAGCCCTGGACAGGCTCCAGTATGTACAGAACTCAGGGTTCTCACTCACACCAAGCCCTGGCAGCACATCACCCCCACCCTCATCCACCTCCACTGGCTCCCAGTCAAGTTCTGCATCTCTTTTAAACTCCTGCTCCTCACCTACAAGTCCCTCCATGCCCTCGCCCCCCGATACCTGTCTGATCTCCTCCACCAGTACACTCCATCCCGGAACCTACGATCCTACTATTTGGGTCTCCTCTCCATCCCTCGCACCAGGTTGCGGACTTTTGGTGACAGAGCCTTCAGCGTGGCATCCCCTACCCTCTGGAACTCTCTCCCCCCTGAAATCCGCAAAGCCCCAACCCTGGACACTTTCAAAACTGCTCTAAAAACACACCTCTTCACCAAGGCTTTTCCCCATTAGTTAGTTTAGATTAGATTAGGTTCATTATCCCTTACCTGCCCCCATCCTCCCCTTTTTTCCCTTTTCCCCTATTGCCCCCTTTCCCTAGCCCTCTTGATTGTAAAGCGACCTTGGGTTTCCTGAAAGGCGCTATATACATTTTATTATTATTATTATTATTATTATTATTATTATTATTATTATTATTATTATTATTATTATTATTATTATGATTATTATTATTAAACATCAAAAAGTTTCAATGCTTTTTAAATTAGTTTTCTGGTAGTGGGACAGCAGTTTGCACCAATTCGGTAGAATGGCCCATATGTACTGTATATATGTTTTTGGCTTGGTCGTGGGGCAGTGAAATTACATTTGTTACACATAGTCAGTTACACTCTACACAATAAAAATGGGTTTCAAATGGGTTCAAATCTGGCTCAGTTGCTACCATTGTTGGATGTTATCTGTCCTTTCCTGTTACGATCCACTACAATATAACACAGGAGAAATGCCTTTAAAAATGTTCTTTTAAAAACCAGATTACCTAGTAGCTGGATGAAATTACATTGACGTTTTGAATCGGGCCCAGTCAGGTTAGTGTGGTCTGCTTTAGGTGTGTCTGTGAGGTCAGTTCATATGATCAGTTCTTATTTAATCTTATATGGAATACAATTGAATTAGCAAGTGGATCACTTGGCGTGGGAGGATTATTTGGCCATAAACTCAGTCACTTATCACTTAGAGGGGGATGAGTAGAAGGAGGACGGGAGGTGGAGAAGAGGGAGCTGCCACCACCTCCATGCCTATGTGTGTTTGTAAACTAAATGTTGATGTCCTGTCACCCAGATCAATCTGCCTGTTAAATAGCCTAGATCTCTATGCAGGAAGGTTAGATGCCATCTTCGTTTGTGCACAAATCCTTGCAATGTAGCACGGTGAGCAACATGGATCTCATTACAAATGAGCGCAAATGGGCACACTTTGCATTCAAGACAGTTAGGACAGCCGAAACCCCATCAATCTTTCGCCATCGACTAAAAACACACTTCTTCAATCAATATCTGAAATGAAAAAAAATCTATAAAAAGACTAACATTCTTACTGTCTTACACTATCATGCTCTCTTCCTACTATACTAATATGTCTTACTACTATGCACTCATCACTGCAGCACCCAAGTTTCAGCACTGTTTGATGAACATTGTTACTCAGTTGTAAGAGTCGTACCCTTCCTGCTGACTTGTCGTACAGAACTACTTATAAGTCGCTTTGGATAAAAGCGTCAGCTAAATGACAAAATGTAAAGATTTAAGACAAATGAGACAGTTAAATCGGTTTATCGCAATTATTTGTCACACAATAATCATCATTGCAAAATGTCATGATCACAGCCCTCCCACACACACAGTCACACACACACACACACGCATTCTTGGTCTCTGATGGTTGTGCACACAGCTGTCTCTCTGTTTCTGTGTTTGCTGTTTTGGGGATATTTATTTCAAACAGAAACTGGATTAAATTTATGTCTATTGGACTGTGTGGTATTGGGCTGTATGGTTGCTTGTTTTATCCTCTGACCCTCATCGTGTGTGTTCTCCTGTTCCGAGGAGCCAGAGATTGAACCACAGTCAGAGCTGATGCGAGCGTGTGTGTGTGTGTGTGTGTGTGTGTGTGTGTGCGTGTGTGTGTGTGCGTGCGTGTGTTAATGTGTATGCATGCCATTCATCATCTTTCACCCACCACAGGCATGGATGTGTTGGGTATATTATGCATATGAGCACATGTGTGTCTGCAAGTACAGACACATTTACATAATGTAAATGTGCCTGCATGTGTTTGTGTGTGAATGAATGATTAATCATCGCATTCATACAGCACTTTTCAAAATCGCCTTCTCCACTACTCCTATAGCACCCAACCTTGGGCTGCGCAGGCTCAGTGGCTGCCATACACTGGCACCAGGCACGCAACACACGACACAAAACATGCAACACGCAACACACACACCACACAACACCAGTGTTAATTTTGTTGACTAAATTGATGACGAAAGATGTTCGTCAACGAAGGTTTTTTTTTTATGACGACAACGAGACGTGACGTCACGTTATTGAATACCATGTGACGCTAACGAGACTAAATAGTTTATTAAATATCGTTGACCACAACTGAGGACACAAAAATGTAATTTATAAAAACCAGGACGAAATTTCTCTTCATGTATGTTGATATTGTTGACTAAAACAAGACGAGACAAACTAATTATAACTTTTCTTAATGCCATCGTCCCGACAGAACAGTGTGACGGCTGACGGGAGCTCTGTGTTATTAGCATTAGCTGGAGCTATTTGAAAAGCTAGTTTTAGCTTAACGTTACCTTGGCTAAAGTTGGGACTATTCATAATCCAGCTGCAGACCTGCAAGCAAAGTACAGCAAGTTGGCAAAGGAGTATTCCAAGGTAAATAACTTTGTCACCAGTAACGTTACATTGTTTGTATTTCCATCTAGAACGCGTTAGCTAGTGGCTAAGCTAGCTCACGCTAATGTGGCTAACTGCACACAATTAATGCAACATAATGCAGACAGCCATACCGGTGACAATGTTTAGCTTTTAGTGCCAAATGATAAGAGTCTGAGGCGGAGTCTCAAAAGAGAATGTTGAATATTTATTTTGCATTAAAAATCACAACAGTGCCTCTGCTAGGAGCTAACTGAACCGGAGCCGACTGGATAGGAAGTGCGCAACAACGTATAATGTCCGTGTGGAACCAATGTGCCAACAACCTTTCCGTAGGTGAAGCATAGTTGAGCATAGTTGTCATTTAATGATACTAATACTAATACAACCACATGTTGTTGAATAAATACCATTACTTTCTAGTTATTACTAAAAAAAACAGTATATATAAAACAGTAGCTGTAAAAAAGAAAAGAAAAAAAGTTTTATAATTTATATAATATATATATTTTTTTATGTATGCACTGGTATCGGATCAGTATAACCAGACCTAGACCACCTCTAACTCTAACCCCTAACCAGACTTAGACCACCTCTAACTTTAACCCCTAAGTTAGGGTTGTGACTTAGAGGTGGTCTAGGTCCGGATAGGGGTTAAGAGTTGGTCTAGCCCTTTACATCCATCTATCTAAATAATAATAATAAATTATAATGAATGCTTAACTACCCCTAAGTTACCCTAACCAGACTTAGACCACCTCTAACTCTAACCACTAACCAGACCTCTTCCATGTGGCACTTTAACACTGACCTCAGAATGTGATTTTATATAATGTTTTTATGCAAGCAGATTGCAATCAGTGTGTACTACTACTAGTACTACTGTGTGTTCTGTTTACTTAGTTTACAGTATCCTGTTATAGAATAAACCGCTGCCAGACACAGCAGAGAGAGAGAGGACAGACATGACAGAGAGGACAGACACAGCAGAGAGAGGACAGACAATCATGGCAGAGAGAAAGGAAAGACACAGCAAACAGAAGACAGACAGAGTTCAGTGTCGTCTCTCTGGTCAGAAACAACGTCACCACATCCGTAATGCTCTCTTAGATGCATACATTGGACCATGTCTACACCAACATACTGTATACTGTAGGTGCAACAATACATTGGACCATGTCTACACCAACATACTGTATACTGTAGGTGCAACAATACATTGGACCATGTCTACACCAACATATACTGTAGGAGCAACAATACATTGGACCATGTCTACACCAACATATACTGTAGGAGCAACAATACATTGGACCATGTCTACACCAACATATACTTCCTGTGTATCACTTGTGCCGCCGACTCAGATTCCCCTAGGTTAAAAAATAAATACGCAATTTAAATCAGAAAATGTTCCATGTTGACTATTTCTGACTTCTGACAAGTTTTTTTTCCATTAACTAAAAATAGACAAAAATGTCATCCGTTTTCGTCGACTAAATTTAGACTAAAACAAAAAAGACAAAATTGAGACAAAAACTGACTAAGACTAAAATGCTCAGACATTTAGTTGACTAAAACTGACTAAACGAAAAATAAATGAAGATGACTAAATATGATGAAAACGAAAAAGGAGCACTTGACACATGACTAAGACTAAAATTAAAATAGCTGCCAAAATTAACACTGCACAACACACAACCTGCCCTCACCCTGTGGCCCCATGGCAAGGGTCAGAGAGTAAATGAGGGCAAGAAAGAGAAAGTGTGGTATTCATTCAGCTGTTTATGTCGTGTCCCTCCATCCTAGTGTTGAGGATCAGGGTTTGATTGTAATGACGGTGGGGTGAGCAGCAGTGACCTTGTGTTCCATAGTGTGGGGGCTCCACTGTTCGCTTGTCACCCACTCTGCTGTGGTACGGCTTACAGAACCAGCTGTTAGTTAGTACGGGAAACCACACCGATGATGCATCGACACGAACGCACGCGGATACACAGAAAGAAACACACACACACACACACACACACACACACACACACACACACAGACGGGAACACACAGAAAGAAACACACACACAGGAACACACAGATAGGAACACAGACTGGAACACACACGTGCAAGTATGCTCATGTGATGTACACATGTACATGCACATACAAATGCATCAATGCCTAAAACACAAAGGCACACGCACACACACACAATCAACATGTACTGTGTGCATACAGTAATTTACAGTATGTGCATGCATGTGCAGTACCCACATAAGCACTTATGTACACATGTATGCACACACACACACACACACACACACACACACACTCACACACAGAGTCAGTCAGTCAGTCAGTCAGTCAGTCAGTCAGTCAGTCAGTAGGAGCCCTAACAGTGATATTGTCCTAACACCACTAAATCTAAGTGCCACAGAAGATGGCGATGGAGAATGATGTGGTTTGGTTTCTGGTAATTCAAATGATGTTATCTATTCTTATGAGAATGATTGTATTGAATAAAGGCAGACGGATAGTGTTATGGTTTATCACTAGTGTTGTTGAGGTATTTTTAATTGTGTTCAAAAGCAGTAAAACAAGCAGTCTGTTTCGCCATTTGAGTTTGTTGATTCTTGTAAGATTTGCAGGATTAAATCTTAAAGTTGATAATCACTGCAAGACTCCACACAGTTTCTGACATGGGATGGCTTAATTGGAGCTAAAACGTTAACTAAAGCTAATAGAGCCGGTATTACAGACAGGGATTAAACATAGTCCCACACAGGGCTGGGCGATATGGCCAACATTTTTATCATGATATATCATGATCAAAAAAATTATATCGTTCGATATCGATAATTATCGATATTTATTATTAGTATTAAAAAAAAACTTTTTTAAATGATTATTTAAACAACAAATGTATGTTTATTTTGCAACAATTCTTTGTTGTTGTCGCCATCTTTAGTGTTACAGCCCCTCACACCAGTTCTCAGGCTGCAGCTGGTTTGAAAGCGAAAGTACCAAACAAAGTGGCTGTGGCACCAGGGGAGTTGAACAGTTCTGGCTCTGCTAGTTTCTTTTCTATCTTTTGGCGCTTTTTGGTGGACAAACCACCGCACACATGCACCGTGACTCGCGACTGGAGACTAGCTCTGCTAGCACACATAGCCTACTGTGTACAGACGGTTTCAAACTGTATTTTAAATTAGAAAGCAAACAAAATAAATGGACAAGAGAAAAATGTATCTCAAATTGGTCAGTATTGTCATTTGGACAAGCAAAGCCATTACTTTAAGTTGCAGGCAAGAAAGACAAGTCTGTCCACTGTCTCTGGTTTTAAAGCTGCCCTGTTGCAGACCACATTACAAATAACTTAATTATTATCGATATTATTTTTATTATCGATTATTAAAATATGTCGCGATAATTATCGTTTTATCGCCCAGCCCACTCCCACGCTAAACAAGTTGCTTACAGTGAGATCTCCACCAGAAATAAGTAATACATGTTAATTGTGAGACTGTAATGGTTTTTCCAACTTTACTCTGCGCTCAACTTTAAATCGAAAGCATTATTCTCTCAGTCTCTGTACACACGTTCGGAATCTTAGAGGGAAAAAAATCAGAGAAATGTTTATCAATAATGAACAAAGGGAATATATGACGTTTCTCTCCATTTATCTCTCTCCAGGTATGTTGTGTGTCATCGGTGCGCACTGAGTATGCGAGCTGTGGAGAGTTTGAGTTCTTCAACCAGACCAGCAACAGCTGTCAGGCCTGTCCCCAGTGTCAGCCTGGACAAGAGCCTCACATGGTAAGAAACACACACACACACACACACACACACACACACACACACACACACACACACACACACACACACACACACACACACACACACACACACACACACACACACACACACACACACACACACACACACACACACACACACACACACACACACACACACACACACACACACACACACACACACACACACACACACACAGAGTCAGTCAGTCAGTCAGTCAGTCAGTCAGTCAGTCAGTAGGAGCCCTAACAGTGATATTGTCCTAACACCACTAAATCTAAGTGCCACAGAAGATGGCGATGGAGAATGATGTGGTTTGGTTTCTGGTAATTCAAATGATGTTATCTATTCTTATGAGAATGATTGTATTGAATAAAGGCAGACGGATAGTGTTATGGTTTATCACTAGTGTTGTTGAGGTATTTTTGGATGGCTTAATTGGAGCTAAAACGTTAACTAAAGCTAATAGAGCCGGTATTACAGACAGGGATTAAACATAGTCCCACACAGGGCTGGGCGATATGGCCAAGAACACACACACACACACACACACACACACACACACACACACACACACACACACACACACACACACACACACTCGCACTCACACTCGCACTCACACTCACACTCACACTCACACATGCACACTAGGGTTGCTCGATTATATCGATTATTTTGGAGAGAAATGTGTCATGGCTCACTCCCCCCCCCTCTCAACACGAGCTGAAACTGCTGTTTGGGCTTCGGGGAGGAGGGCACCGCTGTGAAAGAAAGGTGCGCTGCATTTACAACACAAAACTAAATGAGAGTAACATGGCATGCAGCACAATAATTGCGTTGTCTCGATTATCTTGTTTTCATGATCGTGGGAAGCCACTATAATAATTTTAATTGAAACTCTGTTCATCACACAGCCCTAATGTACACACACACCACGCACGCATACACACACATACTGTACATACATATGCACACAGGCCTGCATGCAAGCGTTTGTGTGTACACGCATAATCACATATAGACATGCAAACACTTGTGTGTCCCTCCTGCCTGTGCGCTCCTACATCACTGTCTCCAGCACCAGTCGGCACACGATCCCCCCACGATTGTTACAAGAACTAAAAGAACACAATTGTTGTCCTGTTAGTGGAGACGCAGAGAGCTGGGTCTCAGTTGACTATATCTGTCTGTACGTGCTGGATCTGCTACATACAGGTATATGAAGACTGAATGAAAAAGGGATTTCCACCAGCTGGATTACAGCTCCCAATAATGTATTTATCAACCCAACCACCCGTGTCGTGACGAGGTAGAAGGGTATAGGTTATGAGCCGATATTAAATCACACGGTCAACCGATTAATTAGGCTATACACGTATTATGCCATTAGATAATATTATGAATAGTGCAAATATGTACAAACATCTAATAATCCATAGCAGAAAAATGACTGCTATACATACTGCTGGATATCTACCATATGGAAAATATGTATACACTTCATACAATTCTTATATGGACTACCACAACTTTCTAAGTAGAGGATATACTGTATGAATATTACAAGGAATTTTTTGTATTTGTCACACAGTATATAGTAACCAGTAACAGAATAGTCTGAAAAACATAGATTTTTTTGTGATATTCTTTGTTTAAACAGGTAAGCACCCATGTGACCTGTTTACAATAGATAGAAAACACATTGGACAAACAAGTACATCTTAAATATCAGAATTCAAAACTTTAAAATCTTCTAACGACATGAACAAAATGGTTCTTCTAAAACCTTCTGAGGGCAGAACCTACTGTATATGTTCCTTACAGTCAGTACTGACAGTCAAACATGTCAGCAGGGTAGATTGTGTAGGTAGCGTGTGAACCATGACCTCATTAACCTCTTATGTTCAACCCCTCCCTCCTCAGACCACCCAGGATGACAATATAATGGCCTCCAGGCTTGAGACACACACACACACACACACACACACACACACACACACACACACACACACACACACACACACACACACACACACACACACACACACACACACACACACACACACACACACACCACACACACACCACACACACCACACACATGTGGAATGTAGAAATTGGAATTAACCTTTTGTTTCTCAGTGTGTCACTGCCATTGGCTTCCATTAATTATTTGGAGTGACTTCCAGTCAGTCAGTCAGTCAGTCAGTCAGTCAGTCAGTCAGTCAGTCAGTCAGTCAGTCAGTCAGTCAGTCAGTCAGTCAGTCAGTCAGTCAGTCAGTCAGTCAGTCAGTCAGTCAGTCAGTCAGTCAGTCAGTCAGTCAGTCAGTCAGTCAGTCAGTCAGTCAGTCAGTCAGTCAGTCAGTCAGTCAGTCAGTCAGTCAGTCAGTCAGTCAGTCAGTCAGTCAGTCAGTCAGTCAGTCAGTCAGTCAGTCAGTCAGTCAGTCAGTCAGTCAGTCAGTCAGTCAGTCAGTCAGTCAGTCAGTCAGTCAGTCAGTCAGTCAGTCAGTCAGTCAGTCAGTCAGTCAGTCAGTCAGTCAGTCAGTCAGTCAGTCAGTCAGTCAGTCAGTCAGTCAGTCAGTCAGTCAGTCAGTCAGTCAGTCAGTCAGTCAGTCAGTCAGTCAGTCAGTCAGTCAGTCAGTCAGTCAGTCAGTCAGTCAGTCAGTCAGTCAGTCAGTCAGTCAGTCAGTCAGTCAGTCAGTCAGTCAGTCAGTCAGTCAGTCAGTCAGTCAGTCAGTCAGTCAGTCAGTCAGTCAGTCAGTCAGTCAGTCAGTCAGTCAGTCAGTCAGTCAGTCAGTCAGTCAGTCAGTCAGTCAGTCAGTCAGTCAGTCAGTCAGTCAGTCAGTCAGTCAGTCAGTCAGTCAGTCAGTCAGTCAGTCAGTCAGTCAGTCAGTCAGTCAGTCAGTCAGTCAGTCAGTCAGTCAGTCAGTCAGTCAGTCAGTCAGTCAGTCAGTCAGTCAGTCAGTCAGTCAGTCAGTCAGTCAGTCAGTCAGTCAGTCAGTCAGTCAGTCAGTCAGTCAGTCAGTCAGTCAGTCAGTCAGTCAGTCAGTCAGTCAGTCAGTCAGTCAGTCAGTCAGTCAGTCAGTCAGTCAGTCAGTCAGTCAGTCAGTCAGTCAGTCAGTCAGTCAGTCAGTCAGTCAGTCAGTCAGTCAGTCAGTCAGTCAGTCAGTCAGTCAGTCAGTCAGTCAGTCAGTCAGTCAGTCAGTCAGTCAGTCAGTCAGTCAGTCAGTCAGTCAGTCAGTCAGTCAGTCAGTCAGTCAGTCAGTCAGTCAGTCAGTCAGTCAGTCGACAGCCAATACAAACAGCAGAGGTGAGCGCTTCACTTGGCACAACGAAACACCACTCCCATGTCTAGACGCATCACAGTAGGAGGGCTTCCACTGTTTAGGAGTATCGTTGTAAATAGGACCAATTTGGATTAACTTAAAAAAAGTGTTATTAAAAATACTTTATAATCTACAATTTTTAAATAAAAATGTCATGTATCAGAATCAGCGGAGAATAGGCTATTTGAATGATAGCCACATCAAAGATGAAGAGGAAAAAAAGACGCACCTTTAAAACCTCATATTCACCTGCTGTCTCACGCCGCAGGCAGACCAGACGCGCACGAAGTCACGCGCGGGTTCCGTGCGAGATCGCGCGCGTGGCCTGGCACACAGAGTCCGACTTCAGAGTGTGAGGAAGCGCGCACGGAGGAAGGCACATTTACATTGGAACAGCTGTAAATGCCTAGTCAGTCTATATGCGAAGTCAGTCCCCGATTGAAGATTTTTTTAAGATTTCCAGTTCCAGTGTTCTATTGTCCATTTTGCATACAACCCGTTATTATATAATTAATTATAATGTTAGAATTAATTTTAGAATGATGATCAGTGTGACTGTACTCCTGAAAAAGTATAGTAATATGGTTTATTTGTATTGGGAAAGATACAGACACATTAGCTGGTTGAACAACATCTATGTGTGTGGTAATAATGCAGATATTGAGTGTATTTCTCTGAAAATGCGTGTGGCGCATGCCTCTGAATCCAACTGAAGCGAAAACGATCGCTTCCGCCCCGCGAGTTGCGCGCCCGCTTGCGGCCAGTGGGCACAGCTACGTCCGTTAACATGGGAGCAGAAGTGAAGCGGCGGTCGTCCGTCCGTCCGCCTGCCTTGAATCATGTCTGGTCTGCCCGGGCCAACTAGAGAACCATGACTCCATTTTTAGTTCTTATCTTTGGTGGTAGCGCTACTCATTTGTTTACGTTTGGATCACAGATTGAGCCTTTAAAACACGGTGACTGTAATCCATTACATTTACTGATGAAGACGGTAATCAGGCTTCAGCTGCTTTTGGAGACGTAGATAACACATATGCATTGGATTTACTCAGGAACATGTTTAAATCAAAGAGAAACACCATTAGCACACGTTTAGCAGTAATGGTTGATAACAGTTGACAGTCTGTGAATTAGAGTAAATTGTTTCCTTACAACATGGTAAGGATTTTGAGACAAAGTAACTGAGGAGAATCGGAGAATCACTCACTCACTCACTCACTCACTCACTCACTCACTCACTCACTCACTCACTCACTCACTCACTCACTCACTCACTCACTCACTCACTCACTTGTTCTTCCTTTATTTCTGTCTTTCTGTCTTTCTTTTGTCCCTCTATCCCTCTCTCTCCCCCTCTCTCCCTCCCTCTTTCCCTCCCTCTCTCCCTATTTCCCTCCCTCTCTGTCTTTCTCTCCCTCCATCTCCCCTCTCTCTATCTCCCTCTATCTCACTCCCTCTCTCACTCTTTCTATATTTCTCTCCCTCCCTCTCTCCCAGTCTCTCTCTCTCTCTCTCTATCTCTCTCTATCTCTATATATCTCTCTTTCTCTCTCTCTCCCTCCTGTGAACACATTTCTAAAGCTCTCAGTCAGTTCACGCCTGTGCACCACTCACCCCTAGACTGTCCCGTTTTCTTTAAACTTGTAAAACCAAATGGTCCACTCCCCTTCATCATCTGAGTGAATGACAATGATACCCTGCTCCGATAAGTACAGCGTCGTCTTGTAAAAACCCATTAGGGTATGTGTGTGTGTTGTGTGTGTGTGTGTGTGTGTGTGTGTGTGTGTGTGTGTGTGTGTGTGTGTGTGTGTGTGTGTGTGTGTGTGTGTGTGTGTGTGTGTGTGTGTTTGTGTACAGTATGAGAGACGAGCAATGGAAGCATGATTGAGCAGAGAAGAAAAAGTGCTTCAATCAATCTTATGAGACAGAGGGCTCCTTTAGACTTTCTGCTGCTTGTCTGATCTGATCTAGCTGCTGCCTTTCTAACCTGTAATTCACTTGTTATTTCCACTCCTTACGTGTCTGTGCTTTCCCTAAGTGTGTATATGTGTGTGTGCACATGTGCGTGCAGGTGTGTGTGGTGTGCGTGTGTGTGTGTGTGTGGTGTGCGTGTGTGTGTGTGTGTATCTGTATGTTCAATCATTCCTACCTTCTAATCATAGGATAGGATCGTTTTGCCTCACAGGAGACCATTTAAAGCAGCCCTACTGCATACACATATGTGCAAGCACACATCTACACGCATGCATCCACATAGACACACACACACACACACATTACTGTGACACATCAAAACATCCCAAATCTCCAGATATAAACACACGACCACACACTGCACAGCGATCCACATACATTTCCCCAACGCTGAGCAGATCTGATTGTTGTTTTTCATTACTTCATTACATTACATCCTGGTATACCTAACATATTATACAGACTCTACCTGGTATACCTAACATATTGTAGTGGCCAAAATCCAAACAAGTCTGTCCTATAACTCCATTTGAATATTCCTTTCTTGGCCACTTGTAGGGCTGGGAAGCAGTGTCAGACTCGTAGTCGCAGAACAGAAAACCACTGGACGTTTTTGTTGCTCTTTTTGCTCGTTTAATGTCCAGCAAGAACAAAATATGAAAACAATATCGTACATAGAAATAAACAAGAGATCCTAATAATCTCAGGAACAAAAGGTTGCGTCTGCGTTGCGTGTCAATGACAGTATTGCTGCTGCCTGCTGCCCTGCCGTCACACGCCGCACCTGTGGCTTATAGCGTTAGCCCCGCCCCATTCACCTGAGCAAAGCACCCCACTCACTGAAACAGAGACATGTATTAATGCAGGTTCAGAATGAATCAAAACAAATAAGCTTAAATGCGGCTCCTACACCGGCCCCTAATTGTTCTCTAAGAATCAATTACTCAAACTAAATAAAGGGAGCCGTAAAACTATCAACAAATGAATTTAGAAAAATAAAGTATATACATTACATCCCTTGTTGATGTTGAAAGAAGAACTGTTATTCTTCATTCTTAATCGTATCCTAGGGCCAGAGGTTACTAGCACATAGCCTTAATGAGGGATCTTTATGATCGCTAGGTCAGTCAAGTCAGAAAAAACAAAAAACTAATCCAAAGTGGCAAAGTTAGTTTTTTTTGCATGCCGTTGTATAAAATATGTTAGGTATGAATGAATGAATGAATGAATGAAAACTTTATTTAACAGATTGCAGAATGGGTACAATACAGTACGGCTCAATACACACAATTGTTAAGGGGATGCAGACCTGAGAAAGACGTTTGTCTTGTTTCCATCAGGATCCCCCATTTTCAATTCATATAGACATTTATGACATACACAACATACATGACATTTATGGCATAGGGACATATAGGTATTTAGTACTGATACATTTGTGACATAAACGGTATTCAAATATACAGTACTGTTACCCCTAGATCCTGACAGAGTATATACATATGATGGGGAGGGGACTGTACATTAGGAGGGGGTGGGTGGGTGGGAGAGAGATATACATACGGCGGGGAGGGAATATATACATGCGGTGGGGAGGAGACTGTCTATTAGGAGGTGGTGGGGGTTTTGGGCATTTACGGTGGCCAGTTTCTAATTGCAGCCTCCCGTAGGTGCTCTTTAAGAGCGGTTTTGAATGTGGGTAGGGATTCACATTCCTTTACAGCTTTGTGTAGGGTGTTCCACATTGATGTGGCATAATTGCAAAACGTATTTAGTCCCTTGTTTGAGCCGAATCTGGGTTTAACATGATTTGTTGAGCTTCTTCTGGTGTAGTGGTTGTGGTATTCACTGACCTTTGGGAAGTATTTTGACATGTACATGGGTACCTTAGTCGTATAGTGTATCTTGTAGACCAGGCCCATTGCAAGTTGCTGTACTCTGTCGTCTACTCTAAGCCATCCTAGGTTGTCAAAGTGGGCAGGGGTGAGGTGGGTTCTGGGGGTAAGGTCAAGTAGTAGTCTGACCAGTTTGTTTTGTGATGTTTGTAATTTTGTTTTAAGCGCCTTTGAGGTGCTTTGGTACCATGAGGTGCAAGCATAGTCGTAGTACCCTTGAATGAGTGCTCCTGCCAGAGTCTGCAGGGTATTCTTGTTTACCAGAGAGGAGATCCGGTACAAGAATCATGTCAAAAGAGACACTGAAAGGGAGAGTTTTCTTAGGTTTGGACTTAAATGTGCTATAGATAACATTCAGCCACTCAATGTTGCACTAGAGCACCAGCATGTAATGTATCCTATTAGGTGTGTTCCACGTGGGGAAATGGGAAGTAGGGAAGGGATACATGCACACAACATGTAAACAACAACATTCATTTAGGATCCGGAATGATTTTTAAATGATACATTCATTCATCAATATATTAATGTGTGGCATTAAAGTATCTTGTACTTTATTATCTAAAGATGGTAAGTTAGAGTGTTGTGTTTGTTCATAGTTAAAGACAGTAGAGGTTGAGTACTTTATTATCTAAAGATGGTAAGTTAGAGTGTTGTGTTTGTTCATAGTTAAAGACAGTAGAGGTTGAGTACTTTATTATCTAAAGATGGTAAGTTAGAGTGTTGTGTTTGTTCATAGTTAAAGACAGTAGAGGTTGAGTACTTTATAATCTAAAGATGGTAAGTTAGAGTGTTGTGTTTGTTCATAGTTAAAGACAGTAGAGGTTGAGTACTTTATTATCTAAAGATGGTAAGTTAGAGTGTTGTGTTTGTTCATAGTTAAAGACAGTAGAGGTTGAGTACTTTATAATCTAAAGATGGTAAGTTAGAGTGTTGTGTTTGTTCATAGTTAAAGACAGTAGAGGTTGAGTACTTTATTAGCTAAAGATGTTAAGTTAGAGTGTTGTGTTCATTCATAGTTAGACATTAGTAGAATAGACACAACGTGAGGTAATCACCATCCATTTTAAA
The DNA here is from genome assembly GCF_963971535.1 of Notolepis coatsorum. Lineage (NCBI taxonomy): Eukaryota > Metazoa > Chordata > Actinopteri > Aulopiformes > Paralepididae > Notolepis > Notolepis coatsorum. The sequence continues at coordinate 110,339,453 of NC_140167.1, read as the reverse complement.
CCGGTTAATACCTAATGCTAACGTTAGCAGATAGACGCGAGACTGGTAACATTACAGCTTGGCGTTATCGTTAATGTTGTTATTGATTGATTGATGAGTCGGCATTTAATACAGAGGTGCTGTCGGCATTTAATACAGAGGTGCTTCACAGCGCTCACAGCGCGGCGTTTCCAATATTATAAATACGGAAACAGCTGTTCTGCGAGGAACAGCTGTTCTGCGAGGAAGTCGAGCTGTAGAGCGGCGCATAACGCGCATCGATAAGGGGGCGTGTAATAGGGTAGGGTCACATGGGGTCAGTGGCCAATCAGAGCAACGCGGAAACGCAGTTCTGTTGTAGGTGGCATTCACGCGTTCGGTACGGTACGGTACACACTGAAACGCTTCGGTACGGATACGTGTACCTTTACACCCCTAATATCTATATACCTATACCCATAGGCACATTTTGTTATGTATATATATACATATATATACCCATAGGCACATGTTGTTATATATATATAATATATACATATATACCCATAGTAACATTTTGTTATATATATATACATACATATACCCATAGGCACATTTAGTTATATATATATACACATAGGAACATTTTATTATACATATATACATATAGGAAAATTGTGTTGCTTGTTGTTGGCTCTTTTCAATCTCAGGAGAAATAGGAGAGTTTCTCATTTAGATTCACTTTGTGCTGCTCACTGATATCTGAATGATTTCTCCTAAAGGCCCCTAAGGAGCAACAAAGATCCTAGTTTGAGACCATCGGAGAAGAAGCCACTGAGCTCTCAATATTGTCTCATATGGACATAAAAAGGTTTCTTTGTGATTTCACTTCAATCTCATGTTCTCATTCATACATAAAGAGATCCCAGCTCAGCTATAGTGTCTCCTCAGTTGAATGAATTTGAGAAACATGAGAAAATTTCCTTATTCTCGAACAGATGTCTTATTTGTAGTAATTGAGTTATACATTAGATCTGGTCTTGGATGTTGCTTTCCCATGGATAGCCTACTCTGTGTGGCTCTGCACTGGTCGTAGATTAATCACTCTGCACTGGACGTAGATGAATCACACTGCACTGGTCGTAGATGAATCACTCTGCACTGGTCGTAGCTGAATCACTCTGCACTGGTCGTAGATGAATCACTGCACTGGACGTAGATGAATCACACTGCACTGGTCGTAGATGAATCACTCTGCACTGGTCGTAGATGAATCACACTGCACTGGTCGTAGATGAATCACTCTGCACTGGTCGTAGATGAATCACTCTGCACTGGTCGTAGATGAATCACACGGCACTGGTCGTAGATGAATCACACGGCACTGGTCGTAGATGAATCACACGGCACTGGTCGTAGATGAATCACTCTGCACTGGACGTAGATGAATCACTCTGCACTGGACGTAGATGAATCACTCTGCACTGGTCGTAGATGAATCACACGGCACTGGTCGTAGATGAATCACACTGCACTGGTCGTAGATGAATCACTCTGCACTGGTCGTAGATGAATCACTCTGCACTGGTCGTAGATGAATCACACGGCACTGGTCGTAGATGAATCACACTGGTCGTAGATGAATCACTCTGCACTGGTCGTAGATGAATCACTCTGCACTGGTCGTAGATGAATCACACTGCACTGGTCGTAGATGAATCACTCTGCACTGGTCGTAGATGAATCACACGGCACTGGTCGTAGATGAATCACACTGGTCGTAGATGAATCACACGGCACTGGTCGTAGATGAATCACACTGGTCGTAGATGAATCACACGGCACTGGTCGTAGATGAATCACACTGGTCGTAGATGAAGCACACTGCACTGGTCGTAGATGAATCACACAGCACTGGTCGTAGATGAATCACACATTGGGGAGTGAGATGTGTGCGGAGAATCGGACCAGTTGCTCTGAGACGCATCCGTTGAAGCCTTTTTAAAAATATGAGATCAAATGTATGCACATGTGAATTGAGCACCAGAACGAGTTAGTGCTCTTACACTATGTTATACCAACACCTCAGGGTGATATCACACTTAAGTCTGTTTGTATTCTCCGCCAAAAATTGTAATTGTGTTCTTAAGAACTTCCTGACGTTCGTTTCTGCAGTCATAATACTGTCCCCGTAAGGGGGCAGCCGTTTCAGAAACGCAATTTTGCTAATCTGAAAATTAGGTTGTTTTTCTTCATTGGAGCAAAGTTGACTTTACGGACGTACGAGGTCGCCACAGGACAGTGCTGATGTTATGCATACCTTGCTTTACCAGCAGGATGTGGAACCATGACAACAATGCTTTTAGTAGAAAAGAGATTTTGGACTGTATTAAGTCTGGAAAAGCTTTAGGTGAATGAACTGATCTGGAGCCTGCCAGTCTCATCCTAGGAGATCCAAATGGACAGGATCCCTCACATTGCTTTTCTTCTTCTTCTTCCTTTCTAGCAAACAATCACAGTGGGACACATGGAACTAAATTGGAACGGAAGGAATATTAGATTCCTGTACGACTCAATCTAGCCTAAAGCTGTGGGTTAGAGAGGCCTGTTTTAATAAAGTCAGATGAAAGAGAGAGAGAGGGGGCGGGTGAGAGAGAGGGATAGAGAGAGAGGGGGGGGCAGGGGTGAGAGAGAGGGATAGCGAGAGAGAGAGAGGGGGGCAGGGGTGAGAGAGAGGGAGAGAGAGAATTGTTCCGCCCCATCACCGTGCGGTATGTGAGTATGAGGAGATGAGAGGAAATTGATGCTAAGAGACAGAATGATGAGTTGGTCATCTTAAACAGAACCAGGCATGGAACACACACACACACACGCGCGCACACACACACACACACACACACACACACACACACACACACACACACACACACACACACACACACACACACACACACACACACACACACACACACACACACACACACACACACACACACACACACACACACACACACACACACACACACACACACACACACACACACACACACAAAGTGACAGGGACCTCTGTGACCAATCAGAATTATCTTCTTTCATCGCTGAACAAGATCCGGTAACAGATGAATATGTGTGCGTGTGTGTGTGTCTGTGGGTGGGTGGGTTGGAGTGCATGGCTATGTGTGTGTGTCGATGTGTGTGTGTCTATGTGTGTGTGTGTGTGTCTATGTGTGTGTCCACAGTACACCACAGCAGTTCCGAGAAGCATCTGTTGAGGCCTTTTTAAAAGCATGAGATCAAATTTATGCACATATGAATTGACGGCCAGAAATAATTAGTGCTCTTAGACCACTTTCTACCATGATTTCATGATTTCACACCTGTGTGAAATCACCTCTATGAAATGATAATAATAATGCAGGACCTGTTGCAGAGGTCTTTATTCGGCATGCAACGACACTCAATGTTTTTAGTGGTACACACAGCGGTTAGTTTTAGCACACACACCGGAACACACACGCATGCATTGTCTTTTAGGATCGCAGATGCGATTTGTCTCTGCGATTAACCCATCCCGTCGTCCTTCCCCCCCCCAAGGGCAGCCGGGAGCAGACAGGCATCACGTGAGCCGCGCCAGGGGACCAATCCAAGTGCTCCTGTCCGTCTTCGTCAAGGACGCCACAGCGTTAGCGATCTGTTGTTGTGCATGTTTTTCCATTGGGTTTATCTTATCGGGGGGGAAACCCTTGCGAGCACGGGGAGAACATGCAAACTCCACACAGAAAGGCCTGGGAGATCCCCCACCTGGGTACCTGGCATCATGGAAACCTGGTCCCCAAGCGGGAATCGAACCCTGGACCTTCTTGCTGTGAGGCGACAGTGTTAACCACTACACCACCGTGCCGCATGATGTGTGATGATGTGTGAATGATATATCAATTTGCATACAAACCAAACTTTCTAAACAAAGCCATGTGATCATGCAGATCAGCCTTTTATTGGACATCATTTTTAATCCTAACATGAACAAAACATTATTGTGAATTGTGATCTCCACTTTGGCTTGTGCAAACACTATACATTTTCCAATGCACTGTCGGTGATCACCTCGGAGCGACTGCCTGGGTTATTGTGGCCTGGATTATGCATGCTAGGCCGTTGTTTTGTATCGCATCGTTTTTATTACTAACCGCAAATCAGTTTAATTAAAAATGTCTTTGGGTATTTTTTTTTTACTTTTTTTTTTTTTTTTTTTTTTTTACATTGTTAATTAATACCCTAGTTACAGTACAGCAACCAAATTAAACTGTATCAAGTCAACTGAAAATGTGAATAGTATGATTTTCTTTTTGAAAAAAAAATAAAATAAAAAATCTCCTTCGAAATGTGACCTGTTTTGACCTGCACCTCAAAGAATCGGAACCGAGAATCGTTTAGAACAGGAATCGATATGGAGAATCGGAATCGGAACCGGAATCGTTCAAATCCAAACGATGCCCAACCCTACTTGGAAGTGGTCCGAGACCACCTCAAACAGGCGGACCAGGGTTCACTTGGAAGTGGTCCGAGACCACCTCAAACAGGCGGACCAGGATTCACTTGGAAGTGGTCCGAGACCACCTCAAACAGGCGGACCAGGGTTCACTTGGAAGTGGGCCGAGACCACCTCAAACAGGCGGACCAGGGTTCACTTGGAAGTGGGCCGAGACCACCTCAAACAGGCGGACCAGGGTTCACTTGGAAGTGGGCAGAGACCACCTCAAACAGGCGGACCAGGGTTCACTTGGAAGTGGGCCGAGACCACCTCAAACAGGCGGACCAGGGTTCACTTGGAAGTGGGCCGAGACCACGTCAAACAGGCGGACCAGGGTTCACTTGGAAGTGGGCCGAGACCACCTCAAACAGGCGGACCAGGGTTCACTTGGAAGTGGTCCGAGACCACCTCAAACAGGCGGACCAGGGTTCACTTGGAAGTGGTCCGAGACCACCTCAAACAGGCGGACCAGGGTTCACTTGGAAGTGGGCAGAGACCACCTCAAACAGGCGGACCAGGGTTCACTTGGAAGTGGGCAGAGACCACCTCAAACAGCCGGACCAGGGTTCACTTGGAAGTGGGCCGAGACCACCTCAAACAGGCGGACCAGGGTTCACTTGGAAGTGGGCCGAGACCACCTCAAACAGGCGGACCAGGGTTCACTTGGAAGTGGGCCGAGACCACCTCAAACAGGCGGACCAGGGTTCACTTGGAAGTGGGCAGAGACCACCTCAAACAGCCGGACCAGGGTTCACTTGGAAGTGGGCCGAGACCACCTCAAACAGGCGGACCAGGGTTCACTTGGAAGTGGTCCGAGACCACCTCAAACAGGCGGACCAGGGTTCACTTGGAAGTGGGCCGAGACCACGTCAAACAGGCGGACCAGGGTTCACTTGGAAGTGGGCCGAGACCACCTCAAACAGGCGGACCAGGGTTCACTTGGAAGTGGTCCGAGACCACCTCAAACAGGCAAACCAGGGTTCACTTGGAAGTGGTCCGAGACCACCTCAAACAGGCGGACCAGGGTTCACTTGGAAGTGGGCAGAGACCACCTCAAACAGCCGGACCAGGGTTCACTTGGAAGTGGGCCGAGACCACCTCAAACAGGCGGACCAGGGTTCACTTGGAAGTGGGCCGAGACCACCTCAAACAGGCGGACCAGGGTTCACTTGGAAGTGGGCAGAGACCACCTCAAACAGGCGGACCAGGGTTCACTTGGAAGTGGTCCGAGACCACCTCAAACAGGCGGACCAGGGTTCACTTGGAAGTGGGCCGAGACCACCTCAAACAGGCGGACCAGGGTTCACTTGGAAGTGGTCCGAGACCACCTCAAACAGGCGGACCAGGGTTCACTTGGAAGTGGTCCGAGACCACCTCAAACAGGCGGACCAGGGTTCACTTGGAAGTGGGCAGAGACCACCTCAAACAGGCGGACCAGGGTTCACTTGGAAGTGGGCAGAGACCACCTCAAACAGCCGGACCAGGGTTCACTTGGAAGTGGGCCGAGACCACCTCAAACAGGCGGACCAGGGTTCACTTGGAAGTGGGCCGAGACCACCTCAAACAGGCGGACCAGGGTTCACTTGGAAGTGGGCCGAGACCACCTCAAACAGGCGGACCAGGGTTCACTTGGAAGTGGGCCGAGACCACCTCAAACAGGCGGACCAGGGTTCACTTGGAAGTGGGCAGAGACCACCTCAAACAGCCGGACCAGGGTTCACTTGGAAGTGGTCCGAGACCACCTCAAACAGGCAAACCAGGGTTCACTTGGAAGTGGTCCGAGACCACCTCAAACAGGCGGACCAGGGTTCACTTGGAAGTGGGCAGAGACCACCTCAAACAGCCGGACCAGGGTTCACTTGGAAGTGGGCCGAGACCACCTCAAACAGGCGGACCAGGGTTCACTTGGAAGTGGGCCGAGACCACCTCAAACAGGCGGACCAGGGTTCACTTGGAAGTGGTCCGAGACCACCTCAAACAGGCGGACCAGGGTTCACTTGGAAGTGGGCCGAGACCACCTCAAACAGGCGGACCAGGGTTCACTTGGAAGTGGGCAGAGACCACCTCAAACAGCCGGACCAGGGTTCACTTGGAAGTGGGCCGAGACCACGTCAAACAGGCGGACCAGGGTTCACTTGGAAGTGGGCCGAGACCACCTCAAACAGGCGGACCAGGGTTCACTTGGAAGTGGGCCGAGACCACCTCAAACAGGCGGACCAGGGTTCACTTGGAAGTGGTCCGAGACCACCTCAAACAGGCGGACCAGGGTTCACTTGGAAGTGGGCCGAGACCACCTCAAACAGGCGGACCAGGGTTCACTTGGAAGTGGGCCGAGACCACCTCAAACAGGCGGACCAGGGTTCACTTGGAAGTGGGCCGAGACCACGTCAAACAGGCGGACCAGGGTTCACTTGGAAGTGGGCCGAGACCACCTCAAACAGGCGGACCAGGGTTCACTTGGAAGTGGTCCGAGACCACCTCAAACAGGCGGACCAGGGTTCACTTGGAAGTGGTCCGAGACCACCTCAAACAGGCGGACCAGGGTTCACTTGGAAGTGGGCAGAGACCACCTCAAACAGCCGGACCAGGGTTCACTTGGAAGTGGGCCGAGACCACCTCAAACAGGCGGACCAGGGTTCACTTGGAAGTGGGCAGAGACCACGTCAAACAGGCGGACCAGGGTTCACTTGGAAGTGGGCCGAGACCACCTCAAACAGGCGGACCAGGGTTCACTTGGAAGTGGGCCGAGACCACCTCAAACAGGCGGACCAGGGTTCACTTGGAAGTGGGCCGAGACCACGTCAAACAGGCGGACCAGGGTTCACTTGGAAGTGGGCCGAGACCACGTCAAACAGGCGGACCAGGGTTCACTTGGAAGTGGGCCGAGACCACCTCAAACAGGCGGACCAGGGTTCACTTGGAAGTGGGCCGAGACCACCTCAAACAGGCGGACCAGGGTTCACTTGGAAGTGGGCCGAGACCACCTCAAACAGGCGGACCAGGGTTCACTTGGAAGTGGTCCAAGACCACCTCAAACAGGCGGACCAGGGTTCACTTGGAAGTGGGCCGAGACCACCTCAAACAGGCGGACCAGGGTTCACTTGGAAGTGGGCAGAGACCACCTCAAACAGGCGGACCAGGGTTCACTTGGAAGTGGTCCGAGACCACCTCAAACAGGCGGACCAGGGTTCACTTGGAAGTGGGCAGAGACCACCTCAAACAGCCGGACCAGGGTTCACTTGGAAGTGGGCCGAGACCACCTCAAACAGGCGGACCAGGGTTCACTTGGAAGTGGGCAGAGACCACGTCAAACAGGCGGACCAGGGTTCACTTGGAAGTGGGCCGAGACCACCTCAAACAGGCGGACCAGGGTTCACTTGGAAGTGGGCCGAGACCACCTCAAACAGGCGGACCAGGGTTCACTTGGAAGTGGGCCGAGACCACGTCAAACAGGCGGACCAGGGTTCACTTGGAAGTGGGCCGAGACCACGTCAAACAGGCGGACCAGGGTTCACTTGGAAGTGGGCCGAGACCACCTCAAACAGGCGGACCAGGGTTCACTTGGAAGTGGGCCGAGACCACCTCAAACAGGCGGACCAGGGTTCACTTGGAAGTGGGCCGAGACCACCTCAAACAGGCGGACCAGGGTTCACTTGGAAGTGGTCCAAGACCACCTCAAACAGGCGGACCAGGGTTCACTTGGAAGTGGGCCGAGACCACCTCAAACAGGCGGACCAGGGTTCACTTGGAAGTGGGCAGAGACCACCTCAAACAGGCGGACCAGGGTTCACTTGGAAGTGGTCCGAGACCACCTCAAACAGGCGGACCAGGGTTCACTTGGAAGTGGGCAGAGACCACCTCAAACAGCCGGACCAGGGTTCACTTGGAAGTGGTCCGAGACCACCTCAAATAGGCGGACCAGGGTTCACTTGGAAGTGGGCCGAGACCACCTCAAATAGGCGGACCAGGGTTCACTTGGAAGTGGGCAGAGACCACCTCAAATAGGCGGACCAGGGTTCACTTGGAAGTGGGCCGAGACCACCTCAAACAGGCGGACCAGGGTTCACTTGGAAGTGGGCCGAGACCACCTCAAACAGGCGGACCAGGGTTCACTTGGAAGTGGTCCGAGACCACCTCAAACAGGCGGACCAGGGTACGGTTGTTTGGTAGGGACCTGAGTTCGATTAGGGTGTTCACACAAACTGTACCAAGGGGGTAAACGATCCGGGGTTAACAACGGACTAAACAAGGCAATTGTGAAAGCTTTGGTTCTAACTGGTATATTATTATGACACATGCTTGACATCTATGTACTGTATATGTATATGTCTGTGGGCACTGATCAGATAGTATTCAATAGTACAAAGTAGCCTATACTGTGAGTACTGTATATACTGTATGTATAATCTACTGTCCATTGTTTATTATGCTGTCTCTGCCTCTGTGGATACAATTACTATGTGTGCCTGGCATACAGTGTAACTTGAAAACTGTCATTATCTATTTAAACCACAAGAGTCACCAAGACAATTTCCTGCTTATCCACTGTTTTGGGGAGAATAGAAACACACACACACACACACACACACACACACACACACACACACACACACACACACACACACACACACACACACACACACAATACGTTTCTGATATGTATTTTTTTCTCCCACCCACCCAATCATTTGCAAACATCTTAATTGTTTAGAATAGTAAAAAAAAAAAAAAAAAAAA
>NC_140167.1:110305227-110325227 GCF_963971535.1 Notolepis coatsorum | reverse complement strand
ATGAGTGTAGCAGTGGCTGCACTTGCTGCTAGCATCCTGATTAGCAGTGTGATCCACACGTTTTTAAACTGCAGGTAACATTAACCCACTGCTGTCAGACTCCATAGCAGTATAATCGTAGGTTATATACCTACCCATGTCTTGCAGTATTACATTATTCCATCAGATTGTAAATCAAGAGTTACAATCACTTACAAATACATTTGACCAAAATCAGAGTGGATTGGTACACCCGTCAAACGTGAAAATCTTGTATTTGTTCTTCTGAAATGTCCTATTATTTGTTTCGTATACACTCTGCATAATGCTCGGTTTATTTAGTTTCATTGATCTGTTTAGCACATTGAGTTTGTGCATGTGATTGTAAATTCAGCTTAACTTTTCGAGGAAAACCCTAGTCAAGTCAATTTGATTTCATTTAAAGGGGGCACCAGTGATGTCATCGAGGACACAGAATTCTTGTGTTGTGTTAATTATAGCTCAATGAAATGATAAGGTATCAGTCCCTATAAGACAAAGTATTGCTATATTTTCATCTACATAATTTCATGGAGCTGTAATTAACATAACACAAGGAATCGATGTCCCTGATGACATCACCGGTGGCCATATATTCAAACTAATCCACTCTGAATAAATGTCAAACTAAATGAACGAGTGCAAAAACCATTTAGAGTTTTTGGACGTGTGTGAGATCATGTGCAGAATAACTCTATTCTGGTGAAATGCCCCTTTAAGACGGCACTCCCTGTAGCCCCTCCCCGCCAGACACATGGCCCGGGTCAGGGTTTTTGTACGTTTTATCCCCCCCGCCCCCCCGGGCCTATCAATTAACTTCACTCACGTCAAACTTTTCACCTCAGCTGCTTCCCATTCAGGTGAGATACATACTCTACAGTATGCCTGGGAGTGAGGGATGGGTACATGTGTTTGGTTAACACCTGCCAGGAAGGCTGCCAGCAGGCAAGACGGCGCTGACTTTGAACTTTTCAAGTGGTGTGCCCCCCCCCCCCCCCCCACTGTCTTTTTATCTTTCTGTATCTCTGTAAACTCTCTGTCTCTCTCTCTCTCTCTCTCTCTCTCTCTCTCTCTCTCTCTCTCCATTTTCTCTTTCTCTTTTATGGGTTGTGGTGGGGTTGAGGCTTGGGGTTGGGTGTGTGTGTCTGTAGGGGGGGGGGGGGGTCAGGAGTGTGTTGAAGTGGTTTTGCAGGTGTGTCTTTATGGGTCTCCAGTGGGTCCCTGCGTGGGCAGGAAAAGACCACTGTCTAACCTCTGAGGCTGTGAAGTTGTTTTACATCCCAGTGTTCACTCAGAACACACCGGTACGGGGGGGTTAGGTTTCTGCACTCTCCTGCTCTTTTGCGTGGGCCAAGGCTGATAGCTTGTATGTATAAAGTGTACTCGCCGGATGAAAGCCATCCTGACTCTGATTATTCAATTCAATAGAACCCCCCCCCCCCCCCCCCTACTGTGCAGAAGACAGTTATACGGTTCAATACTAAATCATATCTAACAAAGATGGTCTCAGGCGGAGGTCTGTGGGACTGGATCCAGAGGGGAACCATTGACTAACACGTATCTATAGGGGGTCTTCCTCCATGGAAGAATGTTTGAGAACTTTTTCTTTCTGGTTTCATTCCAGCTGAGACTGTCTGGCTTTGCTCAAACAGAACATTTGTTTTCGTTATGACTGAGTCGTATGTTTCTGTTTGTGTGTCTGTTTTCATGAGATAGATACAGATAGATAGATAGATAGATAGATAGATAGATAGATAGATAGATAGATAGATAGATAGATAGATAGATAGATAGATAGATAGATAGATAGATAGATAGATAGATAGATAGATAGATAGATAGATAGATAGATAGATAGATAGATAGATAGATAGATAGATAGATAGATAGATAGATAGATATATGTTCTGTGTTTACTGGTATCTCTGCACACAGCAAACACAAAGGAGAACGGCAGGAGAATATTGCATTTACTGAATGTATAATAAGTTGTAGATTATTCATTATACATGTTTCGGCAGGTATTACATCCTGGAGAACAGGCCCAGGAACCTGTATGGGAAGGTGTGCCACTCCTGCCAGAATGCCCCACCCAACACCAGAGAATGTAAGATTAATCTTTTCTTTTTGACTGTTCCTTCTTTCCTTCCTTTATCTCACTATTTATCTCTCCCCCTCCCTCTCTCTTTCTCTCTCTCTTTTTTTCCATGATCTATCTTCACTGTTTTCATCATCAAAAACCCATGGTCTGAAATCAAGTCCAGAGTATCAATTGATTTCCTGTCTAAATGAAGGGAGATTAAAGGAATCAATACAAGAGGACCAGATCAAGCCTGTGTACAGTATATCACACTTCAGAGAATAGGAATAGTATCTAGTATGTATCACTCACTATACACCTCACTATGATTTATGAGCTAATCTGGTCTGAGATCAGCACTCCTACTTTAAGATGCGTGATGAATAGGCCCTGGACTTGGTTCCATCCACAGCGTAGCAGGATGCAGCTTAACCCCGCACTATGGAACTTGAAATATGAAAAAAGCTTGTATGTGCCACAAAATCCGTAAAAGGTCTTTGGTCTCATTTCACAGTGAAACAGTTTAAATGTAAAAACAGTGCTGAAAATCATGTTGTTGCTATTTTCCCCTATGCTCCATATCTAAAGACGGCGCTGTCTCACAAAACAGCCATAGGGTGCCAGTGTTGCATTGTGCAGCGTTAGGGTCCCAGTTTCTCTGGCTCCTGTCAGCAGGCCAGCGTCAGCCCTCCCCTCCCTGGCTCTGGTGGGATATCTGGCAGCTCATCTACAGTATAACCTCATTGATTACTCCACATACCTGACACTGCATTTGTGAGAGAGAGAGAGAGAGAGAGAGAGAGAGAGAGAGAGAGAGAGAGAGAGAGAGAGAGAGAGAGAGATAAGGTGAAAGAGAGTGTGTGTGTGTGTGTCTTTGTGTGAGAGAGTGAGTGTGTGTGGGAGAGAGAGAGAGAGAGAAGGTGAAAGAGAGTGTGTGTGTGTGTGTCTTTGTGTGAGAGAGTGAGTGTGTGTGGGAGAGAGAGAGAGAGAGAAGGTGAAAGAGAGTGTGTGTGTGTGTGTGTGTGTGTCTTTGTGTGAGAGAGTGAGTGTGTGTGGGAGAGAGAGAGAGAAGGTGAAAGAGAGTGTGTGTGTGTGTGTCTTTGTGTGAGAGAGTGAGTGTGTGTGGGAGAGAGAGAGAGAGAAGGTGACAGAGAGTGTGTGTGTGTGTGTCTTTGTGTGAGAGAGTGAGTGTGTGTGGGAGAGAGAGAGAGAAAGAAAGAGAGTGTGGCGCCAACTCAGTGACTCAGGCGTCGACCACATCTCAGGTCTTCTCTTACTTTCTCTCTGACAGGGAAATTCACTCACTTCTCTCTCTCTCTTTCTAACACACACACACACACACACACACACACACACACACACACACACACACACACACACACACACACACACACACACACACAAAGCCTTCACTCATATCTACGTCATTCCAAATCATATCTATCTCTACATCGTTATCCATATCTCTCTTATAGTCTGTACATCATATCCATAACTCATATTCTGCACGTCATTCATTATATCCATTACTCATATTCTGCACACCATTCGTCGTATCTATAACTCATTATGTACGACAGTGCTCCACTTATTTAATCTACTATCGTGTATAAATACTTTGTTAGATTAGGATTCTGATTATTTTAAGGCACTTCTTTATACTTATTATTTTTGTTTTGGTTACTCGACAGCAGCAATTGTAAATGTGCGTAATTGTGCGTGTGTTTGATTGTTTTCCATGTCTTGTGTGGTTGTGTGCGCATACCGTAATTCCTCTAATAGTAACCCCGGCTTGTATTTGTTTCAACTGTAGCGGGTACCAGGCTTGTATTAGGAGGAGGCCTGTATAAGAGGGAGGCCTATATTTCAAATTTTCAAACGGATCATAATGAATAAATCAACATTTTGTGTCAGTTTGAACCCAGTAAAATGTACTGGGTTCATTTATTGAAACCAAGTACTGTATGAAATAGTAAACAGTGCAATTACAGGTGGTCACTGGTCATTTCAACGTTTTCAAAGTGAAATCAAGTAACTAGCTCAGTATGCAGCTCAGTATATTAGTAACCCGGCTTGTATTAGGAGGCCGGCTTATAATTGCTTAGCTCAAGAGCGCACCCGGCCGTTAATAGAGACCCGGTTTGTATTTGAGACCCGGTTACTATTAGAGGAATTACGGTAGTTTCGTCTTGTGTGTGTGTGCGCTTGTGTATGAGTATGGCCATGTGAATGCTTGTGTGTGTGTGTAATAATAATAATAATAATAATAATAATAATAATAATAATAATTATATAGTCTATTTGTAGGGGCGCTTTATATTTGTGGAACACATCTCAAGGTGTGTGTGAGACAGGTAGCAGGCTGGTTATCTGTTCATGCGTCTGACTGCTTGGGGGAAACAACTCTCCAGGAGTCTGCTGGTCTGGGCCTTGAGGCTGCAGTACCGTTCGCCAGACGGCATCAGCTAAAATAGTTGTGGTTGGGCTCTTTGATAATCCTGTGGGCTTTGCCGACACACCACTCGTTGTATATATCCTGGATGGAGGGAAGCTCACATCCATTGATGTTTTCCGGGCTGTCCGCACGTCTCTCTGTGGCGATTTGCAGTCGACAGCAGAGCAGTTCCCACAGCAGGCGGCGTTGCGTTCAGCCAGTAGACGTTCTCGTAGGATCTGGGGCCCCAGCCGCCTGAGGTGAGAGAGGCTGTGCCTCACTGCTGTCGACCTCCCTCCTGTAGCTCACCATTCTATAGAGAACTAAGCTAGGACTCCATTGCTGTAGGCTAAAGGCCTCTGCATGCTACAGCAAATTCAAAGCAACTTCAACACAACATCGACAAAGCAACGGTGTTGCAGACACATTACCTTTATGCTTCTGCAAAATCAACGCGCAGCCTATGATGCAACAAAATGTACCCCGGATGTGCGGCTCGAGCGCGCCCAGCCCGCCTGAATACTTTGGGCAGCCGAAGGTGCGCACTCTAGCAATTACAAACGGATTTCCCTTCTCAACCATACATCGTTAGTAGTTTGTTTTCGCTTGTGTTCTTGTATATAGTGTAATATAGTTATATCGCCACATCAACCCAGTCCATCCCCATTGTTTCCCCAATCTCCTTCCACGAATTCATCGTCATAATGCTATCCTTGTAGTCTTTAGACCCGCTATTATATAAATGTTGGTACTTTCGGACCTCCTCTGCAATACGTTCCTGCATTTGATTCATTTTAAACAAACAATTAAACAAGTGTAATGAAACAATACACTAGCTATCGAGCTCCTGTCAGAAAGTTTTCTTTTGGTCTCGAGCTCCTGTCAGAAAGTTTTCTTTTGGTCTCGAGCCAGGAACACTAGAAGTGACAGACAGCCCCGCCCCCATTCACTACCAACCAATCACTGCTACGCAATACCAACGCAACGGGTCTTTAGATTAGATTTTGGACACAGGTACGCAACGCCCTCGCAACACAGTCTACAAGACTCTCTGCAACAAGCGCGCTGAAATCGTGCCGATGTTGTGTTGAAGTTGCTTTGAATTTGCTGTTGCATGCAGAGGCCTTAAGTCTCTCCATGTTGCAACGTGTCATTCTGTCAGTAAACTCCATCTTCAACCAAAGACGTTGTCCCGCCCTCTGTGAATAATCTGGTCAAATGATTCCACATTACTTTCCATCATCCAGTCTGTTAAGAGTTAAGCAGTCTACACACTATATGTCTTTACAAATCATATGCGCACTGTGCTGTTCACACACCACACGACTCAATCTGGGATCCTGGAGTCGCTGTGATGTTGTTGTGGTTTCAGACTACATGACTGATCGTCGATGGGGGTTTACACACTAAAATGTAATATCTTTCACCAGGAGGAATCCCTGACAACTCTTGTCTGGTCTCCAAACGACATTGTGTCACGAAAACACATGTGAGAAGTGACACAGGTTTTGGTCATGGAGGTAATTGTTTTGGTCAGATGACAGAAGACAGGGTTTTAGCGGTTTCTCTTTTTCTCTGAGAGAATGAGCTGTCATTCTTTCCTTGTCCGCGTCTCGTTTTCCACAGGGGCTATTTCCCAGATCTCCACCCATCCCATCATTTTCTTGTTCTGATTTAGACAAGACAGCTTTCAAATTGACAGCTCTTCAAGACAGAGTTTCTTCATTCTGTTTGCGGTCCCTCACTAGTTCAAAGTCAATGTAACTCAACCACAGCATAATGGTCTCTCTCTCTCTCTCTCTCTCTCTCTCTCTCTCTCTCTCTCTCGCTCTCTCGCTCTCTCTCTCTCTCTCTCTCTCTCTCTCTCTCTCTCTCTCTCTCTCTCTCTCTCTCTCTCTCTCACGTCTTATACTGTCATTGGCTATAGCTCATTGCTTGTCCCCATCAGGGTTCAGCTATTTAACATGCTAGATATCTGTCAGGCATCTGTGACACATCGGCGGGTCACTCGGTTGTGTCTTGGAACAGTTATTCTTCTCGTATTACATCACCCAGTGTGTAACCAGTTATTCTTCTCTTATTCCATCATCCAGTGTGTAACCAGTTATCCTTCTCGTATTACATCATCCAGTGTGTAACCAGTTATTCTTCTCTTATTACATCATCCAGTGTGTAACCAGTTATCCTTCTCGTATTACATCATCCAGTGTGTAACCAGTTATCCTTCTCGTATTACATCATCCAGTGTGTAACCAGTTATCCTTCTCGTATTACATCATCCAGTGTGTAACCAGTTATCCTTCTCGTATTACATCATCCAGTGTGTAACCAGTTATCCTTCTCTTATTACATCATCCAGTGTGTAACCAGTTATCCTTCTCGTATTACATCATCCAGTGTGTAACCAGTTATCCTTCTCGTATTACATCATCCAGTGTGTAACCAGTTATCCTTCTCGTATTACATCATCCAGTGTGTAACCAGTTATCCTTCTCGTATTACATCATCCAGTGTGTAACCAGTTATCCTTCTCGTATTACATCATCCAGTGTGTAACCAGTTATCCTTCTCGTATTACATCATCCAGTGTGTAACCAGTTATCCTTCTCGTATTCCATCATCCAGTCTGTTACCAGAGTTAATCTACTCTTACTCCCGCTCCATCATCTACTGCAGGGGTTCCCAAACTTTTCAGGCCGCGACCCCCAAATAACGGTGTCAGAGAGCCGCGACCCCCACTATTATAGGAGGTTAAAATTATTATTTATTTTTTTATTATTATTATTTTTTATAAATGGAAATGTATGGTTGAAACATGCAAACGTTCAAACGCACACACACTAATAAGCATTGGAGGCTTTTAACCAGGGCCGGACTGGGGAAATCATTCAGGCCAGGAAATATAGTGCAGAATATAGCCCCAGTGAATGAATGAATGAATGAATGAATGAATGAAAACTTTATTTAACAGATTGCAGAATGGGTACAATACAGTACAACTCAATACACACAATTGTTAAGGGGATGCAGACCAGAGAAAGACGTTTGTCTTGTTTACATCAGGGTCCCCCATTTTCAATTCATAGTGACATTTATGACATACACAACATACATGACATTTATGGCATAGGGACATACAGGTATTTAGTACTGATACATTTGTGACATAAACGGTATTCAAATATACAGTACTGTTAACCATTGATCCTGACAGAGTATATACATATGATGGGGAGGGGACTGTACATTAGGAGGGGGTGGGTGGGTGGGAGAGAAATATACATACGGTGGGGAGGAGACTGTACATTTGGAGGGGGTGGGTGGGTGGGGGAGGAGACTGTACATTTGGAGGGGGTGGGTGGGTGGGGGAGGAGACTGCACATTTGGAGGGGGTGGGTGGGTGGGTGGGAGAGAAATATACATACGGCAGGGAGAGAATATATACATGCGGTGGGGAGGGGACTGTCTATTAGGAGGGGGTGGGGGGTTTGGACATTTACGGTGGCCAGTTTCGAATTGCAGCCTCCCGTAGGTGCTCTTTAAGAGCAGTTTTGAATGTGGGTAGGGATTCACATTCCTTTACAGCTTTGGGTAGGGCGTTTAACTGTTTTAACCATGTAGTGTAGCACTTTGGGATCCCAGTGAACAAAAAGTGCATTACAAATCCAATCTATTATTATTATTATTATTATTATTATTATTATTATTATTATTATTATTATTATTATTATTATTATTATTATTATTATTATTATTATTATGTGTGGCTGCCGCCCTGGCGGACATCTGTGCTCTACTGAGTGCACCTTTCTAGTCTAGAGAGAGAGCGCTGATTCCCCGTAGCTGAGCAGGGTTGCATTTTGTCAACACAAGTTGGAACCCTGGAGGAAGCGATATAAGGAAACGAATTGCTCCGCTAATCGCTCATGTTGACCCCGCCCCCAAGTCGCTCACCGCTCACCTTGAATCGAGCGCTCCCTGCTCCCCGCGCCACATCGCTCGGCAGATTTAATTTTTTTTGGAGCATGGTGTAAATTAGCTCAAACTACAACAGTCTACACCCCCTGGGCCCCTTAACAATTGTTTGTATTGAGCCGCATTGTAATTGTACCCATTCTGCAATGTTAAATAACGTTGTTTATCCATTCACTAGCTCTATTAAGCGATGATAGCTAGCCTAGCCACAATGCTATGGTCGCTGCCATTAACGTTAGCATGTAAGCTAACAACAACAACAATGGCGTCAAAACTTTTTCTAACAGGATGTGAGTGACAAAGCCTGAACAGGATATCACAGGTTCACCCTTCTCATTGGTTGAAAATGGCCTTCATGTTTGTACATCGCCATCTGTTGCTTTGGCATTGTACTACATGTATATTACATCAGTGTTAAACCACTGTGAGCGGCCTGGAGGGAGTGGATTGGAGCGGAGGAGAAGCGGTAGATGCAGTGTATTTTGTTAGCCGCCAGGTGGCGGGCAGACCTTAAATTCTAATCGCCAAAGAATAAATCTACAAGTCAATGGCGCTGGGCGTGTAACTATTTTGTACCCTGTGTGTAATGATAGTTTGTTATCAGCGAGCCATATGCAGATTTTGCCTAGTTCCAAGCTGAGGGTTTTTTCAACCTGCAACTTGTTCTTGTCAGAGACCAGCAGGGCTGAGTCGTCCGCGAACAGGAACAAGTTGCAGTCACAGGCTGACGACATGTCATTTGCATAAATTAGGAACAGTAGCGGTCCTAGTATGCTTCCTTGTGGAACACCACAGCTCACTGTGAGGGGGGGGGGGGGGGGTAGCTCACTGTGAGGGGTATTGTCTTGTAGTGTTTCTCTGTATCCACTTTTTAAGCAGGGGGTCTGGGGGTCCCCCACCAGGAAATAGTTTTGTTACAAATACTTAATTTCCTGCATTCTGGTGCAGGAATTTTTTTATTTGTACCCTTTAAATGCCAGTGTTTGTGATGGCATCACAAATTATTGTTAGAAACCGGCTAGCATATGTATGATTAGCAACAACACTTATTTTGATGGATTTTCTGTTTTTTTGTAATGTCAGATTGAAAAAAATACAATATTTTATTCAACTTCAGCCCTGATCATAACACCACATATTCATTTGATAATTCTAACCCTTTAAATGCCAGTGTGTGTGATGGCATATATTTGCAATATATCAAATGCAAAGTAGATTTTTCTGGGGGGATTATTACAGGCTAGCATGTGTCAATGATTAGCAACAACAGTTTTTTGTAAGGGTCCCGCCTCCACCAATCACATGCGGCTCCCTTTGTGTGTGTGTGAGAGAGCAAGAGAGAGAGAGAGAGAGATAGTTCTCCAACTTGTGTGAGTTGCAATGATCTCCTGGTTGTTCCCCATCTAGGTTATCTAACTATTGCGCTGCTGCAACTAGAAACACTGGCCTGGCCTGCTTCTAAGTTCAGTGGCCTGACTGCATTAAAAAAATTAAAAAATAAATATTTTTTCGATATATATAAACATATATATATATATTTTTTTAAATCATCTGGCGACCCCCACTTTGGGAACCCCTGATCTACTGCACTAGTGTGACTTATTTCGGGTGTGTCACTTATTTCTTATGAAGACCTTCCCATTGAAAACTGAATTTAGTGGGAACATTTAAAACATTTTGGTCATAAAGGCCTTCGTCAAGGTTGTTTCTTCTTATCTGTTTAGACACAAACCCTCTCCTCTCTCAGTGGAATAATAGACATCTCGTTTCAAAGGAAACTGACATAATGCCATTGGCTATACACCCGCATGTCAGGCGTGAGGTCCTACTGAGGTTAAGGTTGTTGTATACATTAAAGCTCTAGCAGATAAGAATGTTTTGTTTGAATTTTGCTCTAAAACATAATGTGGCTTAATGTGGATGCACTGGCTCAGAGTATACTGTGAGTGAGTTTCATTGAAGTGTAGCAGCAGTGCAGAGATAGTCCATCTTGCCCGTCTAACCAATCAGAGAAGCCCAAAAGGATTATGGTCAATAAGCATGTAATTCAATGATTGAGTCTAAATGGTCCTCACTTGTATTAATTTGCATTAATTTGTATGGACTGTTGCGAGTGCTGCCGTGCACTCGTGCGTGGGTTGACTAGGTGGCGAAAAGAGTGATAATACAAGCTGTCACATTGTAAGCCAGCGGTGGTATAATGGCGTTTGATTGCTGTGCCCCAACTGCCCCCTCACTGATTACTGCTCTAGGAATTGTTTTATGGCCAATCATTGCTCCAAACACCCAAATTTGTTATTGGAGGATCCGGAAACGAATGACCTTGTTATCGAGTCATATTTAATGACTTGCGTTTTGAAATATGAAGCCTGGGCGTGTGCTGAGGGTGTGAAGGAGACAAGATGAGTGGAGAGGTGGAGGAGGAGAAGAGAGTGTGTACCGACAAACTCAGAGTTTTCAACAGTGCTCTAATTGTTTCTGCCAGGCATTGGGAATGAGTGATTGAATGCGGGAGGGGAGAAGAGAAAAACACAGAGTGGTAGAGATAGATGGATAAATAAATACAGTGAGGGTGAATGAATGAAGAGTTGGGCACGAAGACGGGCTGTGTTACATTTTTAATTAAACCTCTTATTTTTTCTTTTTTTTAACGAGAACTGCAAAACAACCACGACCCAGAAAAACGCAGCTCGGAGCGCTCGTCCAGAGTTACTCGCTCGGGGGTGAAGGCAGGCTGACACTCGTCGTGTAATCTGTAAATCACCCCGGCTCCTGCCTAGCTCCCAGCGGAGGCCCGACGCTTGCGATAATTAAAAGTTCAGTGGGTATGAGAAAGATGATTAGCGTGTCACTGCTTGCGCTACTCTTTGGCACAGAGACGAGTCTGTAGGCATCTCTAGGTTTCCTGCGTCTCCTTTTTGCAGACATTCATCAACTGCAGAAAGGTGCCAATCTGTCCCGATCAGCCGCGTACACCCTCGGATACACGTGCTCCTAGATCAGCCTCGGATACACGTGCTCCTAGATCAGCCTCGGATACACGTGCTCCTAGATCAGCCTCGGATACACGCGCTCCTAGATCAGCCTCGGATACACGTGCTCCTAGATCAGCCTCGGATACACGTGCTCCTAGATCAGCCTCGGATACACGTGCTCCTAGATCAGCCTCGGATACACGTGCTCCTAGATCAGCCTCGGATACACGTGCTCCTAGATCAGCCTCGGATACACGTGCTCCTAGATCAGCCTCGGATACACGTGCTCCTAGATCAGCCTCGGATACACGTGCTCCTAGATCAGCCTCGGATACACGTGCTCCTAGATCAGCCTCGGATACACGTGCTCCTAGATCAGCCTCGGATACACGTGCTCCTAGATCAGCCTCGGATACACGTGCTCCTAGATTGTCATTACGCTGCATGGTGGTAGACAGTAAAATGCTCACTCTTCAAATCAATTTCATGTCTCACTCAAGGCAGTGGGTGAGATAAATGAAGGCTTCCAACACTATTTTGATACAGATAGTATAGAGAATAAATACAGTAGGCTAACATTACACATGGTTTCATCAGCTCTGAGAAGGTTGTGCAAACACAGAGTTGGCTAAACGCCACAAACTGGTGATGTTGTTTTGCACTTTTTTCCATTGAAGTGACATTATGGGAAATGCTTACAAATGCTTACCATCTTCTCCAGATTCAGACAAGAAGGTAGATACCAATATCCTCTCTGTGCGTTCAGTAGAAAGCTATCCGGCTGCAAGCTAGCCTAGCTTAGCACAAATTAATGGAAGCTGATACGAACCACTAGCCTAGTTTAAAACTCCGGGAGAGGTGTTTTTGGCCAACAGCTAGGCTAGCAGTCCATATTCGCTTCCATTCATTTGTGCTAAGCTAGGCTAGCTTGCAGACGGATAGCTTTCTATTGAACGCACAGGAGAGGAAATTGGTATCTATCTTTTTGTCTGACTCTGGAGAAAACGGTAAGCGCATTTCCCATACTGTCGGCGTGTTCCTTTAAGTTGAATGTCTTTGTATGAAATAGAATACAATAAAACAAAAAAAAATCATATGTAAGGGATTTACATAATGGAACTATTGTCACATCACAAGGGTATTATAACTCATGCACCTCGTTAGGTTTACGCAGGCAGGAAGTGTCTTGTTGTTTTTAGCCATGGTGCTCTGTGGTTCCAGGGTCTCCTCTCAGTTTGTTTGGACTTCAGTAAACTGGGTAGCAGATTTTGGGGGGAAAAGAGACTATAGGCTATAGGAATTATCAGGCTCTGTTTGCTGTCAGCCCGGGTGTGTTTGTGTTGCGAATGCTGCCCGCGAGACGTGATTAAGTTGTGGAATCACGCTCGACTAAACAGAAATCCAGAATCGTCTAACCAGAGAACGTAAACAATCACCCCGAGTACTGATGTCTGTTACCACAGCGTGCTGGAGTTTCTGTGTGTGTGCGTGTGTGTGCACACGCGTGCGTGTAATGGACGACGCGGAGCGTTGAGGCCATGGGAAGCAGAAGGGCATCAGCTTAGTGGGATAAAACACTGATTAAAGAGCTTGATTTATGAGCTGCCAGAAGTTTACAGCTCCATTGGGAATGAGCAAAACAACCGATCAACAACCCAGAGAGAGAGAGAGGGGGGGGGGGGGGGAGACAGAGAAAGAGGGAGAGGGAAAGAGAGAGTTAATAATAGAGCTAAAGGGTGGCTAAGGGGTGGTTGAAAGTGAAAGGCAGCGATGAGGAGGGTTGATTAAGAGTTGCTTCATGCGTCAGGCTCCTAAAGCCACATGTCCCATATATACTGGTGGTTTATTCTGGTGGAAGGGTTAGTGTTAGGGTTAGTTTACTCTGGTGTTAGGGTTAGGGTTAGTTTACTCTGGTGTAGGGTTGCACGGTATACCGGTATTAGTATAGTACCGCGGTACTAGAGTGTTCGAAATGATACTATACTGCGTTTGGGGAAAAAACTGTACTTTTTTATTTGTTTATTTATTCATTTATGCATGCGAATGCCTTCCTATTGGAGCACAGCGCTGCTGTCAGTGGTGACGTTGCGCTAGTTTACCGGAAGCAACCTTCTGGAATGAAGAACAACAAACTCTAGTTGAGACGAGAGCTGGCATGGCTCGTCCAACGAATGTTGGCATCGGTGGCATGGGGTCATCCCTATGTTCCCCGGGTTCTATGTTCCCCGTTTTTTTTTTTTTTTAATAAAATGTTCTATGTTCCCCCTATGTTCCCCGGGTTCTATGTTCCCCCGGTAGCGAGTGGAGATAGTGACTTATTATGTTTCCCCAAGCCTATTCCAAAGATAGTCACTTTTATAGATAATTCATTTGTATCTCAACGGAGTCACGGATCTAGTCGGGCCACGTAGCATTATGACGACAAAAATCGAATACAATAAACGAGTGTAAAGCAAATAATTTAAAACAACGAAGTTTAGCCTATTAAATCGTTTTTATAAGCGTTTGTTTTTATTTGCTGGATAATTCATTTGTATCTCAACGGAGTCACGGATCTAGTCGGGCCATGTAGCATTATGACGACAAAAATCGAATCCAATAAACGAGTATAAAGTAAATTTAAAACAACGAAGTTTAGCCTATTAAATCGTTTTTATAAGCTTATTTGTGTGTGTGTTGTGTGTGTTGTGTGTGCGTGTGTGCGTGCGCGTGTGTGCGGGCCACGTAGCATTATGACGACAAAAATCGAATACAATAAACAGTGTAAAGCAAATAATTAAGCGTTTGTTTTTATTTGCTGGATAATTCATTTGTATCTCAACGGAGTCACGGATCTAGTCGGGCCATGTTGTAACGCTCCAAGATCAACTCATGCCTGGGAGAGAGAATGTCCCAGGCAGAGAGCCACCAGCGGCCACCTGCAGACAATGCATTCAGCCCTGAACATGTTGGTTCAAATCAATAACGTCCTAATGTGGCAATTAGCGTCCTTATTACAAGTGTTGTCTGTTTAGGTTTGTTCTGTGTTAGTATTCTTATTCTGTGTTTTGGTATTTAGCCTGTGTGTGTTCTTTGATGGTTGTATTGTATTTTGTATTGTATCAGTTCTAGTGTGTCTTCCCCCAGCTGTTGATCGTTGGTAATCATTGTTAATTAGGTTGAGTATATTAGGTTGTCCTGTTCCCACTTCTGTGGTAGCGTCATACCTAGGGATGGGAATCGAAAACCTAATTGGCAGATGCCTGGAACCGTGTGCCTCCCGTGACTTTCGATTCCCTTATCGCTGCCAGGTTTTCAAAACAACGTTAGCGTTAGCATGTAGCCATGGCAGACTTATTTGATTCCTTAAGGGCTCGAAATTGCCTGGATTTTGGTAATATGCTCCCGAAATGCTCCCGCTGTTTGGCTACTTCTATGTGCAGTGAAAACTACTTGAATGCTTCAGAACCTAGTCATTGATTTAGGTCAGGGTGAGCTAAAATTAGCCGCGGAGCTAACGCTATCTAGCGTGAGCTAACGCTATTTAATCAAGCTCACAAAGAGAGATAAACAGCTGACAGCGGATAGTACAGGTACAAATACAATAAAACAGCAGGTGGGGGCTGTTGTGTAAACCTTGTACTCTTTAGTTCACATATAATAAGAGCTGCAGTGTTTATTTACAAGTCTACACTGTAAGCCAGGAAGTACCATGGTGGTGCATCATACAAATGTGTCCGTGTAGCAACACAAGCCAATACCTTAAAGGACAGGGGCCCGGGGAGGGAGCTCTGTCTCTGTGTGTGTGTGTGTGTGTGTGTGTGTGTGTGTGTGTGTGTGTGTGTGTGTGTGTGTGTGTGTGTGTGTGTGTGTGTGTGTGTGTGTGTGTGTGTGTGTGTGTGTGTGTGTGTGTGTGTGTGTGTGTGTGTGTGTGTGTGTGTGTGTGTGTGTGTGTGTGTGTGTGTGTGTGTGTGTGTGTGTGTGTGTGTGTGTGTGTGTGTGTGTGTGTGTGTGTGTGTGTGTGTGTGTGTGTGTGTGTGTGTGTGTGTGTGTGTGTGTGTGTGTGTGTGTGTGTGTGTGTGTGTGTGTGTGTGTGTGTGTGTGTGTGTGTGTGTGTGTGTGTGTGTGTGTGTGTGTGTGTGTGTGTGTGTGTGTGTGTGTGTGTGTGTGTGTGTGTGTGTGTGTGTGTGTGTGTGTGTGTGTGTGTGTGTGAGAGACAGAAGTCGGCGGAATAACAACCTGTTATTCAATAGATTAAATTAGTTTAAGAATAAAAAAATAAATACATTTTAAGAGAATCTCAAATACATTCTTTTATTTAAGTGTAGGCTATAGTTAATGTTTTATTTTTTTACAGTTTTTGTATTTTTCTGACATGGGGGCTCAACAATAAATGACAATCAGAAATGTCAAGTTGCATGTTGTTATTCTAACCAGCTTAGACCCCTACGCTCTGCATCTTCTGGCCGCCTCAGACCTACTCCTATCCAAGCTCCGGGAGGGTCATCAAAGAGAAGTCGCCTATTCTCAGTCCTTGCCCCACAATGGTGGAATGAACTACCCACCCCAGTTAGGACAGCCGAATCACGTCCAATCTTTCGCCGTCGACTAAAGACGCACTTCTTCAACCATTATCTGAATAAAAAAAAATATATCTAACCCTAACTAACCGTACTGTCATGCACTTGTCCTAATAAACTAACCTACACTGTAGCACTCAACACTTTGATGAACATTGTTGCTCAGCTGATAGAGTTGTGCCCTTCCTGATGGC
Source organism: Notolepis coatsorum (assembly GCF_963971535.1). Taxonomy (NCBI): domain Eukaryota; kingdom Metazoa; phylum Chordata; class Actinopteri; order Aulopiformes; family Paralepididae; genus Notolepis; species Notolepis coatsorum. The sequence continues at coordinate 110,308,992 of NC_140167.1, read as the reverse complement.
TTGTCGTACAGAACTTGTAAGTCGCTTTGGATAAAAGCGTCAGCTAAATGACTAAATGTAAATGTAGTTCTGTTGCATTTCCAATTTATTTATGTAAATTATAAATTGATCAGGTATCGATAAGGGTATCGATAAAGAATCGAATCGATAAGCAGAATCGATAATGGAATCGTATCGATAAAATCCTATCAATTCCCATCCCTAGTCATACCTCCGTGTTACCCGTTCATTGTACCTTGCTGTCATCTACCTTGCCCTGCTGTTGTATTTAGAGTCAGTAAGTGATTTAGTATTCTGTTTTTGTCATCTTTGTTTTCGTATCTCAGTCCGTGTTTATAGTTAGCGCCAGCGCCGCTGTGCCCTTTTGTTTTGTATGATATATATTTCCTGCCTTGCTCTTGCCTTGAGTTCTATATTAAAGAACACCGTTGAGAAGAGTAACCACCGTCTCCTTTGTACTTCTAACCGCATATTGGGTCCTTCTTCATGCCGAATCGTAACACCATGTAGCATTATGATGACAAAAATCGAATCCAATAAATGAGTATAAAGTAAATTTAAAACAACGAAGTTTAGCCTATTAAATCGTTTTTATAAGCGTTCGTTCTTATTTGTGTGTGTGTGTGTGTGTTGTGTGTGCGTGTGTGCGTGTGTGCGTGCGTGTGTGCGTGCATGCGCGTGTGTGTGGGACACAGTGCAGCCTTCGTTCTACAAGACAATTGTGCTCAGATATACAGCCGGCATCGGAGACGCGTTTTACGCAAACTGAGGTAGAGACTGTACGCACGCTCCCCAATAACAGTGCATGTGTGTGTGTGTGCGTTTGTGTGTGTGTGTTTGCGTGCGTGCGGAGCCGCGTTTTACGCAAACTGAGGTAGAGACTGTACGCACGCACGCTCCGCAATAACAGTGCATCTGGCCGCTGGCGTGAGCTTCTTCCGTCCTGACTCCTGACTGTTCTTTCATAATTTTCTGATGACAACAACAACACTTACAGGACCTGGTGTGTGTGTGCGTGTGTGTGTGTGTGTGTGTGTGTGTGTGTGTGTGTGTGTGTGTTGCGTGCGTGGGTGTGTGTGCGTTTGTGTGTTTGCGCGTGTGTGTGTGTGAGTCTGTCAGCTGACTCTTCCCCTGTGCATCAATAAGACATCGATCACACTGACGGTATCGGGACATCAAGGTGGATCAATGGATGCGTGCAGCTGATCTGGGGCCCACAACAACACGATGATTGCAGGGATGATTTCAATCGTTCCCAATATTAAAAAGGCAGTACCTGAATCAGTAATTGCAGCAAATAACCCATCTGTTGTTGTATTGCCTATAAAGGATAGTACTGTCTACCTATTGTCTACATAAAGTATTGTACCATACATACTGTCTACATACAGTATATTACTGTACATAATGTCTACATAAAGTATATTACTGTACATAATTATTACTGTACATAATGTCTACATAAAGTATATTACTGTACATACTGTCTACATACAGTATATTACTGTACATACTATCTACATAAAGTATTGTACATACTGTCTACATACTGTCCTGTCTACACTCTCTGCATAACGTATTGTACTGTACATACTGTCTACATACAGTATATTACTGTACATAATGTCTACATAAAGTATATTACTGTACATAATGTCTACATAAAGTATATTACTGTACATACTGTCTACATACAGTATATTACTGTACATACTATCTACATAAAGTATTGTACATACTGTCCTGTCTACAGATGGGTTATTTGCTGCAATTACTGATTCAGGTACTGCCTTTTTAATATTGAGAACGATTGAAATCATCCCTGCAATCATCGTGTTGTTTTGGGCCCCAGATCAGCTGCACGCATCCATTGATCCACCTTGATGTCCCGATACCGTCAGTGTGATCGATGTCTTATTGATGCACAGGGGAAGAGTCAGCTGACAGACTCACACACACACACACGCGCAAACACACAAACACACACACACCCACGCACGCAAACACACACACACGCACACACACACCAGGTCCTGTAAGTGTTGTTGTTGTCATCAGAAAATTATGAAAGAACAGTCAGGAGTCAGGACGGAAGAAGCTCACGCCAGCGGCCAGATGCACTGTTATTGCGGAGCGTGCGTGCGTACAGTCTCTACCTCAGTTTGCGTAAAACGCGGCTCCGCACGCACGCGAACACACACACACAAACGCACACACACACACATGCACTGTTATTGGGGAGCGTGCGTGCATACAGTCTCTACCTCAGTATGCGTAAAACGCGTCTCCGATGCCGGCTGTATATCTGAGCACAATTGTCTTGTAGAACGAGGGCTGCACTGTGTCCCACACACACGCGCGCACGCACACACACGCACACACACACACACACAAATAAGAACGAACGCTTATAAAAACGATTTAATAGGCTAAACTTTGTTGTTTTAAATTTACTTTATACTCGTTTATTGGATTCGATTTTTGTCGTCATAATGCTACATGGCCCGACTAGATCCGTGACTCCGTTGAGATACAAATGAATTATCCAGCAAATAAAAACAAACGCTTAATTATTTGCTTTACACTGTTTATTGTATTCGATTTTTGTCGTCATAATGCTACGTGGCCCACGCGCGCGCGCACGCACACACACACACACACACACACGCACACACGCACGCATACACACACACACACAACACACACACACACACAAATAAGAACAAACGCTTATAAAAACTATTTAATAGGCTAAACTTTGTTGTTTTAAATTTACTTTATACTCGTTTATTGGATTCGATTTTTGTCGTCATAATGCTACATGGCCCGACTAGATCCGTGACTCCGTTGAGATACAAATGAATTATCCAGCAAATAAAAACAAACGCTTATAGAAACGATTTAATAGGCTAAACTTCGTTGTTTTAAATTATTTGCTTTACACTGTTTATTGTATTCGATTTTTGTCGTCATAATGCTACGTGGCCTGACTAGATCCGTGACTCCGTTGAGATACAAATGAATTATCTATAAAAGTGACTATCTTTGGAATAGGCTTGGGGAAACATAATAAGTCACTATCTCCACTCGCTACCGGGCTTTGTGGCTACCGGGGAACATAACATAGGGGGAACATAGGGGGAACATAGAACCCGGGGAACTTAGAACCCGGGGAACATAGAACCTTTTATTAAAAAAAAAAAAAGCGGGGAACATAGAACCCGGGGAACATAGAACCCGGGGAACATAGACATGTTCCCGGTGGCATGACTGCAGTGCTGATAGGAGCTACTGTGGCACGTGGCGTTGGTTGTCGTGGCCATCGGCAGTCGCAGTGAGGATCTTTGTTGATTGACGTTGGCTGGCTAGCTTTGACTAGAGTTGTAGTTCGCTGGCTATATGGGCTGGCGTTGGCCGAGTTTGCTCTATGCGGGGTGTGCTAGCTAACGTTAATCAATAAAGATCCTCACTGCGATTAGTTAGTTATCATAACCATCGGCAGTCGCGGTGAGGATCTTTGTTGATTAGCGTTGGCTGGCTAGCACATTTTGCATGGGGTGAACTCGGCTGGCGTTGGCTTGTATAGCTGGCGAGCTAGCTAGCTGGCGTTGGTCGATGGAGATCCTCACTGCGATTGTCGATGGTTGTGGTGGCTGGCGTTGCGTGCTGCAGTGGCTCCTGTCAGTGCTGTGGTCATGCCGTTGATGCCAACATTCGTTGGATGAGCTATGCTGGCTCTCGTGACTACAGTTCCTTATACGAGCA